>NC_056725.1:552856418-553106418 GCF_019279795.1 Protopterus annectens
AGATCCAAGAAGTTGCTAAAAAATTCAAACAGGAATTCGGGGTGGCAGACTTCTAAGCATCAAGTGGTTGGCTCGAGAAATTTAAACTGTGATACGAGATCCCCCAGAAAGTCTTGTGTGGTGAACCCAGTGTGAAGTTCCAGTAAAATTTGTGGTAGTGCTCATCAAAAAGTTCCTGAACTTCACCAGAGGCTTCAAAGATGACATCTTTAACGCTGATGAGTGCGGACTGTTTTACAAGGCGATGCCTGACAGGAGCCTCATCATGAAGGGTGACAAATGTAAGAGTGGAAAACTTTCCAAAGAATGTTTCACAGTTCTGCTTTGCGCTAGTTCAACTGAAGAGAAACCAAAGCCCTTGGTGACTGGTAAATCGGCAAAGCCACATGCATTCAAGAACCTGAAGCCCGAAGACCTCTTCGTCACTTGGAGATCAAACAAATGCACATGGATGACTGGTGCCCTATTTGAGGAGTGGGTATGGGGTAACAACTGAGAACTGAAGAAGAAGAAACAGTCTATTCTACTGATAGCAGATCACTGTCCTGGCTGCCTGCAAGTGAATCATCTCACAAACATGACACTGAAATTTCTGCCTCCAAACACTATCTCAAAAATCCAACCTCTTGACCAAGGCATCATCAAAAAGTACAGTTGTGTACACTTACCATAAATGTAGATGTTCAAGTGTATTCACTGTTGCAGTCATCACATTTAGGTTATCTGCTTGCAGTAGCCCTCAGTCGGCCTGATTATCAAAGTCTTGGGTCCTGCATCAGTTGCTGTCTCATCTTCCATGACGTCAGGTAGTCAGGGGTATAAAGCATGCAGCCGACGCCATTACATCAGTTTTTCTTGCCCAGATGTCAGGTGCCCCCCTAATGGGAAGCAATTATATATATATATATGCCAAAAGAAGTCAGGGGGCTGGAGGGAGGCTAACCAGGACTGCAACACTGAATACATTCGAACAGCTACATTTATGGTAAGTGTACAGAACTTGTACTATGTTCTTCGTGTTTCACTGTTGCAGTCATCACATTTGGGTAGATTCCCAAAGCTAAGGATGGGAGGAGGAATTCAGACAGCATTAGGACCAGCTATAAGGCCCTGCAAGACTGCAGTGGCAAAGCCAGCTCTGGATTTAGATAAAATTGGCAAATGGTAATGCTTGGTGAAAGTATGTACAGAACTCCAGGTAGCAGCTTCTAGGATGTCCCTGGTAGGTACATCTCTGAGAAAGGCTGTAGAGGTAGATGCAGCCCTGGTTGAATGGAGTCTAATCCCCTGTGGGATAGGTTTTCCATGATGCTTACAGCAGAAATTAATGCAATGGCCTATCCATTTAGAAATGATTTGCTTTGAAATAGCCTTCCCCTCTGCCCCTGCAACAAATGCCACTAGCAGTTGTTCAGATTTCCTTTGAGGTTTAGTCCTGCCCAAGTAAAATCTAAGTTGTCTGTGCACATCTAAGGAGCACAGTATCCGTTCCCCTTTGTTCTGTGGATTAGAAAAGAAGGTTGGTAAATGAATGGACTAATTAAGAGCCACACTGGATACCACCTTGGGCATGAAGGAGGGATTGGTCCTGAGGGACACCCTGTCCGCATGAAATATGATGAAAGGCTCCACTGTCATAAGGGCCTGTAGCTCAGATACCCTTCTTGCTGAAGTAATTGCTAAAATTATGTCTGTTTTCCAAGAAAGAAATTTTAACTCTGCACTTGCAGTTGGCTCAAAAAGAGGAAGAGTGAGTTTTTCCAATACAAAGTTAAGGTCCCGGGCTGGAGTTGGGGCTCTCCTGGGTGGTCTTAAGTTTTTGGCCCCTCTTAGGAACTGCTTTGAGCAGTGAATGAGAGAAGAGGGATGGTTCTGTGTTGTAATGAGCTGAAATGGCTGAGGTGTGAATTTAGATGGAGGAAAAAGAAAGGCCCTTCTGAAGCATCTCAGTTAAGTATTGAAGAATCTGAGGTAAACTGGGTGCTGCTGTGCCCATCCTTTGTGTTTGGTTCCAGGCACAGAATCTTTTCCATTTTTCAGCACAAGATTTTCTAGTACTAGACCACCTTGCCTCCAAAATGACATCCAACACTTGTTTACTGAGGGATGGTAATGGAGAGATTAGGTAATCAGCCAGGCTGCCAGGTTCAGGGTGTGAAGATGAGGGTGCAGAATTTGGCTCTCCTGCTGTGACAGCAGGGTAGGGGTCTGTGGCAGGTGCCATGAAGCCAGCAGTGACAAACTGTGCAAGAGAGGGTACCAGTGTTGGCGTGGCCAGTCTGGTGCAATCAGTATCATCCTTGGTTTGTCCTGCTTGATCTTTAGTAGTACTTTGGAGAGGAGAGGCAGAGGAGGAAAGGCATAAACTGATAGATTTTTCCAGCTGAAGGACAGAGCATCCACTTTCCAAGCTTGTTTGTGGGGAGTCCTTGTGCAGAATTTGTCCAATTGGTAGTTCTGGGGGAGGCAAACAGGTCCATATCTGGGCTCCCCCATTTGTTTATTATCATGTTGAAAATCTTTGGTTCCAGTTTCCACTCATGTGGATGCATGAGATTTCTGCTGAGTTTGTCTGCCAGTGTATTTAGTTTCCCTGGTCCTTACTATTAATTGTCCTGGAAGAATGTGGTCCTTGAAGGCTGTCAGAGCATTCTGTACAGCTAACATTTCTTTTTGATTGATATGCAGGTGCATTTGACTTGGGTTCCATTTGCCCTGAATGCACTTCCCTGCCAGGTGAGCCCCCCATGCATAATCTGATGCATCTGTTGTTAGGGTTTGTGCGGCAGGGGGTAGACTGAATGGTAGTCCCTTGTTTTGGTGGCAGACCTCTGCCCACCAAAGGAACTCTAACTGTAGGCAAGGTATGATAGGGATCATTGCTTCTAGATACTGAGAATGTTGACACCATAGGCTTTTTAGATACCACTGTAGTTTCCTCATATGCAGTCTTGCATATGGAATTAGTAGAATGCAGGAGGCCATGAACCCCAATGCTTGCAGTATTTGCCTTGCAGATAGCAGGGTTTTTGTGGCCATTAGTTTGAAGTAGGTTGTCAAATGAATTTGTTTCTCTGGCGTGAGGAAAGCCATCTGGGAAGTTGTGTTCAAGCTTGCTCCCAGAAATAGAATTTCTTGACAGGGTACCAGATGTGATTTATTTTCATTTATGGTGTACCCCAGCCAAGTTAACACCTTTTGTACAAATGCCAAATGATTCAAAAGTATGTCCTGGCTTTCTGCCTGAATTAAACAATCGTCCAGGTATGGATATATTTAAATATTTCTTTGCCTGCAAAATGCAATGACTGGAGCTAGGCACTTTGTGAATACCCTGGGTGCAGTAGATAAGCCAAAGGGACTGCAGAGAACTGATAGTGCATGTAGTCTGCTTTGAAGCATAGGTATCTTCTGCAAGATTCCCTGACTGGGATGTGCAGGTAGGTTTCTTTTAAATCCAGTGCTGCCAACCAGGCATCTTTGCCTAGCATAGGAAGTAACTGGTGAAGAATTAGCATCTTGAATTTTGGAATCACCAAAAAGGTGTTTAATATGGAAAGGTCCAGGATAGGATGCCAAGAATCATCTTTTCTGGGTACCAGGAAAAGTCTTGAGTAGAAACCTTGTCCTTTTTTCTCTTCTGGTACAGTTTGAATAGCCTTTATGCTTAAGACAGAGAGTACTTGCTTTTGAGCCTCTGCCCACTGATTTGGGGGTAGATCTGGCCACCCCAATCTTTCCCCCTAAAGGAGCAGTCAGTTGAGAAGTGCTTGGAAATTTTAAGGTTAAATCATTGAGACAGTTTACCATAGGGTGGAGTCTTACTACTCCTTGATTTGGAAGTGGGAGCCCCCCACTGCTTAGTCCTGTGCGTACCCTGGGACTGCAGCCTGGGTGTTCTGCTGGTTCTGAGGTTGGACTGAGAAGGCCTGGAAGAGGCAGGAAAAGACCAGTTCTTAGAGTGCCAATGCCTACTAAATCTTGGAGGTTGTACTTGTAGGAAATATTTAACAGTTTTCATAGATTTAGCTTTTTCCTCCATCTTTTTAAGAACTTTTTCTGCTTTGTTGCCAAACAGGCGGTCCTGATTTAAGGGAGCATCCAGCAATTTAGCTTTAACATGATCTGGCAAAGATTGCTCCTTAAGCCAAGCATGCCTTCTAAGTACAGACCCAGTGACAGCAGCCCTGCAAGATGCCTCTAGTGAATCAAAACCACATTGCAAAGTATGCTTTCCAACCTGTTCAGCAGAATGCATTAAATCCTGTAAATCCTTATTTTCAGCACAGTCAGGAATCAACATCATTTTCTGTTTAAGCAATCCAATGATATGCTGCTGATACTTTAACATATGAAACTGACAGTTTAAGGCCCTAATGGCCAAAGTTGCAGAAGTGTATACTTTCTTACCCCATCTATCCAATACCCTTGAGTCTCTATCAGAGGAGGTAGGATTTTTGGCAGTAGTAGCCTTGATGCCCTTGGGTCCTTGTGAAATGGTCTCAGGATCCGCAGTAGGATTTTTAAAAAGGAACTTGTGAGAGTCAGGAAAGTACAGTTTTGTACCTACCATAAATGTAGATGTTCGAGTGTTCACACTTCTGCAGTCATCACACTTGGGTTATCCTGCCATCAGGTGGTCCCGCAGTCGGACAGAGTTCCAAAGTCTTGGTCCGGCGTCAGTTGCTGTCGCTTCTTCCCTGAAGTCAGTGCACCAGGGGCATATAATATGCATCCAACACCATTTTCTTCAGTTTTTCTTGCCCCAGATGTCAGGTGCCCCCAAGTGGGTAGGCAATGCATATTGCTAATCAAAAATATACATATAAAATAAAAACAATACCTTCAGTTACCAGCAAATACACCCCAAAGGTTGTATAAGAAAGAAGGGTATAGATAAGTCCAGCTAGTTCAGAGAGGATGGAGGGAGGGTAACCTGGACTGCAGCAGTGTGAACACTCGAACATCTACATTTATGGTAGGTACAAAACTGTACTATGTTCATCGTGTTACACTGCTGCAGTCATTACACTTGGGTAGAATCCCAAAGCTAAGGTTGGGTGGCTGGTCTATAAAGAGTTAGGCTTGGCTAAGAACTGCAGTGGCAAATCCTGCTCTGTATTTAGAGTAAAGAGGCAGGTGGTAATGCTTAGTGAAGGTGTGCACTGAACTCCAAGTTGCAGCCTCCAAAATTTCCTTGGTAGGTACTCCTCTGAGAAAGGCTGTTGAAGTGGCTGTTGCCCTGGTGGGAAGAGGCCTAATGCTATTAGGGACTGATTTTCCATACTGTGTGTAGCAGTACCGAATACAGTGTCCTATCCATTTGGATATAGTCTGCTTTGAGATAGCCTTGCCTTGTGATCCTGCAGCATATGCTACAAACAGTTGATCAGTTTTCCTGAAAGCTTTTGTTTTGTCCAAGTAGAAGCGTAGCTGCCTGTGTATGTCCAAAGAATACAGAAGTTTCTCCCCTTTATTTTGGGGGTTTGGATAAAAGGTAGGCAAATGGATGGTTTGGTTAAGAGCCACACTAGATACCACCTTTGGCATGAAGGTAGGGTTTGTCCTTAAAGATACCCTGTCCTGATGAAAAATTATAAAAGGTTCCACTGCCATTAATGCCTGTAGCTCTGAGACTCTTCATGCTGAAGTTACTGCCAGGAGCAGAGCTGTTTTCCATGATAAAAATTTTAGATCGGCTGTATTGGCTGGCTCAAAAGGTGGTAGGGTCAGTTTTTCCAAAACAAAATTGAGGTCCCAAGTTGGTGTTGGTGCTCTCCGGGGTGGTCTTATATTTTTTGCCCCTCTGAGGTACTGCTTTAGCAAGGGATGAGAGAATAAAGGAGGATCCATGTTGTAATGTGCAGAAATGGCAGAGGCATGGATCTTAATTGATGAAAAGGATAGGCCTCTGTCCAGCATCTCAGTTAAGTATTGTAAAATCTGAGGAATGTTTGGAACAAGAGGGTCAAGGCTGTGAGTCTGGTTCCAGGCACAGAATCTCTTCCATTTTTCTGAGTAAGCTTTACTGATGCTAGGCCTCCTGGCCTCCAAAATGACATCCATAACTACTTTAGAGAGAGGTGTTGCCTGTTTGACTAAAGTATCTGCCATGCAGCCAGGTTTAGGGTTTTGAGCTGGCCGTGCAGGATCTGATTGTTTTGTTGAGTCAGAAGGTGTGGAATTTGGGGCAAAATCCATGGTGGGCCCTGAGCCAAGTTCCTTAAGATAGGGTACCAGTGCTGGCATGGCCAGTCTGGAGCAATCAGGATCATCTATGTTTTTTCTTGTCTGGCTTTTAGGAAAACCTTTGAAAGGAGAGGCAGTGGTGGGAAGGCATAGACTTTTAGGTTTTTCCAGCAGAACAGAAGAGCATCCATTTTCCATGCTTGTTTGTGATAAGTCCTTGTGCAGAATTTTTGTAGTTGGCAATTCAGAGGGGAGGCAAAAAGATCTGTGTCTGGGCATCCCCATTTTTGTGTTATCATGCTGGAGATTTGTGGATTCAATTTCCATTCATGAGAGTCCATGATATTTCTGCTTAGGTCATCTGCCAGAGTATTTTTCTTTCCTGGCAGGAATTGTGCTTGCAGGTGAACCTGGTACATTAGAGCTGTGTTCCACAAGGTCATGGCTTGACTGCATAGGGGATAAGAATGAGTGCCCCCTTGTTTGTTTATGTACCACATTACTGTGGTGTTGTCTGTCTTTAGTAGTAGTTGTCTGGGATGTAGAAAGTCCTTGAAAGCTGTTAGGGCATTTTGAATAGCCAACATCTCTTTTTGATTGATGTGAACATGCATCTGGTCTGTGGTCCACTTGCCCTGAATGCATTTTCCTGCCATGTGTGCTCCCCAGGGGTAATCCAAAGCATCAGTTGTTAGAGTTTGCCTGGCTGTGGGTTGGGTAAAAGGCTGACCCTTGTTTAGGTGACATGCCTGTGCCCACCATCGAAACTCCCATTGTAGGCAGGGAATCATTGGAATTACTGCTTCTAGACTGTGAGAGTGTTGAGTCCAAACACTTTTTAGGTACCATTGTAATTTCCTCATATGCAGTCTGGCATATGGTACTAGTAGAATGCAGGATGCCATGAATCCCAGGGCCTGCAGAATTTTTCTTGCAGGGAGATGGGACGTTTTTGCCAGTAGTTGAAAATATTGAGTTAGTTGCACTTGATTGTCTAGTGTGAAATAAGTCATCTGGGCTGTTGTATTTAAGCTGGCACCCAGGAATGTAATCTGTTGTGAGGGCACTAGTTTTGACTTCTTTTCATTTACTGTGTACCCTAGAGAAATTAGCACCTTTTTCACAAAGGCCAGATGCTGTAGAAGAGTGTCCTTTGTCTCTGCTTGAATGAGACAGTCATTCAGGTATGGATATATTTGAATTCCTTTTTGTCTGCAAAATGCAATTACTAGTGCCAGGCACTTTGTGAAGACCCTGGGCGCAGTAAATAAGCCAAAGGGCAGTGCAGAGAATTGGTAGTGCATTGTACCAGCTTTGAATCTGAGGTATCTTCTGCAATTTTGTCTAATAGGGACATGCAGGTATGCTTCTTTGAGGTCCAGAGTAGCCAGCCAAGCTTTCTTGCCCAGCATGGGTAGAAGCTGCTATAATGTGAACATTTTGAATTTCGGAATATGCAGGTAAGTATTGAGAATTGAAAGGTCCAGTATGGGCCTCCAGGCTTTGTCCTTTCTGTGGACCAGGAAGAGTCTTGAGTAAAATCCTTGTCCTTGTTCCTGTCGTGGTACTTTTTGTATAGCTCTCATGTCCATGAGGGCTGAAATTTGTTTTTGTGCCTCTGCCCATTGATTTTGTGGCAGGTCTGTCATTCCTTTTAGCTTTGGTAAAGTATGAAAGTGGAATCTGTAACCTTGAGACACAATATTCAGGACCCATTTGTCTTGGGTGATTGTTTGCCAGTTTTGAGAAAAAAGTGCTAGTTTTCCCCCTAAGGGGGCTTCCAAATGGGACTTGCTTGGCGTACGCAAAGAAAAGTCATTGTGACTGTTTCCTGTAAGGTTTAGACTTGTCCTCACCTCCTTTTGGGGTTGAGGTGCCCCACTGTCGTTGTCTGTTTGAGCCTTGGGATTGAGATCTGCCTCTTGGGCGTCTGTATCTGCCTCTCTGTGGCCTGTCTGACACTGGAAAGGACCAATTTTTTGTTGGCCAATTTCTGCTAAAACAAGGTGGCTGTACCTGTAAGAAATCCTTGACTGTCTGCATTGATTTAGCTTTATCCTCCATTTTCTTTAACACCTCTTCTGCCTTAACACCAAACAAGGTATCATGCTGTAAAGGAGCATCCAATAACTTTGCCTTAAAATGATCAGGTAAACTCTGTTCTTTTAACCAAACATGTCTTCGAATAACAGAACCTGTAACTGCGGCTCTACAGGAGGTCTGTAAAGAATCAAAACCACATTGCAAAGTATGTTTTCCTACCTGCTCAACTGCATGCAATAAATTCTGCATTTCTTTACAATCAGGAGCTTTTGAGCTAGCAAGCATTTTCTGTTTTAACTGAGCCATTAGATATTGTTGGTACTTAAGCATGTGAAACTGGCAATTTAAAGCTCTTACTGCTAAAGTTGCAGACGTGTATACTTTCTTCCCCCATCTATCCAAAGCTCTGGAATCTCTGTCAGAGGGTTCTGGATTTTTTACAATGGAAACCTTAACTCCTTTTGGACCCTGTGAAATAGTTTCTGGATCAGCAGAAGGGTTTTTGTAAAGAAACTTGTAAGAGTCAGGTACTCTATAATACCTATCTTGCTTGGCTGGAGCAGGGGGCAAAGAGTCAGGAGATAAGCTGGATTCAGAGAACACATCATCCACAATGTCTAGTACAGGTGGAATAGCCAGGGGCCTGTGCTGAGGCAATAGCCTTTTCTTGGATTCAGAGTAATCCTGACTTTCCCAATGGAAATGTTCCCTCATGGTATGTAAAGTTTCCCCAAAAGAATAATCCTCAGGAGGAGAGGCTGAAGGGATAGATTCCTCAGCATCAGAGTCCTCATAGGGGGGTAAAGAGTATCCCTGGTCTGAACAGGAATCAGAGGAAATGGAAACCTGATCAGAGGAGTCATAGTCTGTATCCTGCCTAGGCCTTTTCTCAGCAGGAGGATGGGAACCCCTGATAAGAGTAATGAGGCCTTCGGCCATTTTAAGCATCTGTTTCTTAGGCATGGAGGACTGTCCAGGAGAATGCTGTACTTGTTTCTTTGTCTTGAATGGTACCTTTGTCTTGGTTGTTGTTTTAATGGTAAGTTGTGAAGGTCTGAAAACACCCTCAGAAGCAGATGCTTGCTCAGCGGCTCCGGACCCATCTGAGGGATTAGTTTCCGTAGGCCCAATACCTTGAGTTTCCAGAGGCCTAGATGTCTCCACGTGGGAGTCAGAAGCGGCCTGTGGCTCTGAGGTAGCAGGTGTCAGAGGCTGCGAAAGCACCTCACTGAGAACCGGCGAACCAGCGACTGGCCTAGAAGAGGTTTCGTCGTTGGTTTTGGACCTCGGATGCCTGTCTTTATCCTTGTCGTTGCGTTTCTTCGGTATTGAGGTCATCGGCTGATCCGACGGCATGGTATAACTGAACCTTCGGCCAAAGTAGTGTAAAGCAAAATCAAAACGCCTTTTTATAGTGCGTTTGTTGAATCTAGCACAAAACCGATACCTAGTGATGTCGTGATCAGGGCGTAGACATGGAATACAGTAAGAGTGGAAGTCCTTATGAGGTATTTGCTTCCCACAAGAAATACAATTATTAACTTTTTCTGACAACGGTCTGAGGCAAGAAAAAGGTTTCCCCAACAGGGTACTTAGCTTTATTGAAGACTTCAGATCTGAAATTCGACTTCGAAAATCTCAGGAGTCGGCCGTCCGGCACTTGCGAACTGCTTCTGCTTCGGGCACCATGCGGCAAGAAAGACTGGAGAAAATGGCGTCGGATGCATATTATATACCCCCTGGCACACTGACGTCAGGGAAGAAGTGACAGCAACCGACGCCGGACCAAGACTTTGGAACTCTGGCCGACTGTGGGACCGCCTGATGGCAGGATAACCCAAGTGTGATGACTGCAGCAGTGTAACACGATGAACATCCCTGTAATATCAGGTTTTCTGGGAGCAGGAGGTAAAGAGTCAGGGTCAAAGCTAGATTAAGAAAAGGCATCATCAACAATGTCTAGTACAGGAGGGACAGCTAAAGGCTTGTGCTGGGGCAGGAGTAAGAAATCCGTAAGCCTTTTTTTAGAATCAGAGTAATCCTGGTTTTCCCAGCGAAAGTGCTCCCTAAGAGTATGCAGGGTTTCACCAAACGAGAAATCCTCTGGGGGGAAGCAGAGGGAATAGAGTCCTCTGCATCAGAATCCTCAAAGGTAAATAAGGGTAAATCCTGGTCCTCAGAGGAAACAGACATTTCAGAATCCTGGTCAGAAGTATCATAAGCAAATTCAGCCCTAAGTCTCTTACAGGGGGGAGGTTTGCTTCCCCTGATTAAAGTAATAAGGTCTTCAGCCATTCTTATCATCTGTTTTTTAGGCATAGTTCAAGTTTTAGGCCTTGAAGAAGAAGATGGTGTCAGTTTAATATGCAAGTCACTAGGCCTGAATACACCCTCAGAAGCCAGTACTTACACAGCCGCTCCGGACCCATCCAAGGTAGAGACATCCACAGGTACCACAGTTGAAGCATCTCACAGCATACCAGACTCCGAATGGGTCTCAGTAGAGGCCTGCGAATCTGAAGTAGTGGGTATCAGGGGCTGCGAAAGCACCTCAGTGAGTACCTGTGAACTGGCAACTGGCTTAGGAGAAGCGTTGTCGGCAGTTTTGGACCTAGGCGGCCTGTCTCTGTCTTTATCTTTGTGTTTTTTCGGAATGTCGGTAGTCAGATGGCTTACGGAAGACATATCTGGATAATTGAACAGAGTACCAAAATATTTAGAAGCGTAAATATACTGACGATGAATAGTACGTTGCTTAAATAAGGCACAAAACCAACAGCGAGGTACATCATGGTCAGGGCCTAGGCAAAGAATACAGTACGAATGAAAATCTTTGAGAGGGATTTGCTTTCCACAAGAAATACAATTATTGACTTTTACTGACATTGGTTTAGAGAAGCCGCGGTGGTGCAGCGGTAGCGTTGTTGCCTCACAGCAAGAGATTCTCCCGTTCGATTCTTGGCTGGAGCACCTTCTGTGTGGAGTCTGCATGTCCTCCCTGCGGTCGAGTAGCATTCGAAAGACATGCGTGAATGGGCGTGCCTTCGTTGAAGGCTAGGCGTCGAGCTGGCACCTCGGCACCATAAAAATCTAATGCCAAATCATTAGCAGACCGGAGTTCCGCTGTGACGACCCCTAACTGGGAAAAGCCGAAAGAAAAACAACTGACTTTGGTTTAGAGCAAGAACAAGTTTCCCCAATGGGGTACTTAGCTTTAGTTGAAGACTTCGGTTCTGAAACTCGAAAATGAAAATTTCAGGAATCGGTCGACCGGCACTTGCGAACTGCTTCTGCTTCAGGCACCGCACAGCAAGAAAGACTGACGTAATGGCGTCGGCTGCATGCTTTATATCCCTGACATCATGGCAGATGAGACAGCAACCAATGCAGGACCCAGGACTTTGATAATCAGGCCGACTGAGGGCTACTGCAAGCAGATAACCCAAATGCGATAACTGCAACAGTGAAACACGAAGAACATCATTTAAAATGCACTATCGAGCCCAGCTCCTGCAATGGGTCACTAGTAAAACACAAATCTGTGGTCTGCCTGTGTAAGCAACTTTGCTCAACGTTTTCTGGAATTCATAAATTCCAACACCTTGGATCAACTTATTCACACCCCCACCAGGGGCAGCAATATCCTAGACCTGGTCATTACCAACATGGGCAACCGGTGTTCCACACCAGAGGTCAATTCCTTGTTGTTCAGATCCAACCACAAGCTAATCACCCTAGACATCCACATCCCATCCCCACCCCCAATTATGGAAACCACCATAAAAAACTTCTCCAAAGCCAACTTCACACTTCTTAAGACAGAAGTGGCAAACTTAATAACACCCATGCAGACGGACAATAGAGGTACGACTGCTGAATCCTACACAAACACACTTTATAAGCACTTACACGAGTACATGGATCATGCAATCCCTAACAGACCCAAGATGTTATCCTCCAAAAAAAAGGAAGCCAATCTGGTGGTCCTCTGCCATAAACAAACTCTACAACAGAAGAAAGAAACTGTTGCAAAAAAGAGTAAAATCCCATGACTGGAGGAACTCCCTGGTCAACCTCAGTAAGAAGCTGAGATCCCTCATAAAATCCTCCAAAGCTAGTTACGAAAACAAAACCGCCACTGATTCTAAAGACAACCACAAAGCTTTCTATAGCTATGTCAAGAATCTCAATGGCAACACTCAGATCTGCTCTGAGTTATAGCACAATGGCACTAAATGTACAGAACCAACTGATATTGCCAACATCCTGGCAGATAGGTTCAGTGCTAACTTTACCACCCTCTCATCCCCTAGAGGTCCCATCTCTATACCGGAAGAATGCAAAGTTCCTGTAATCACGGCTGCACAGGTAAAAAACACACTCTCCAAAGCCAAGAACACAGCATCCATGGGACCTGACAATATCCCAGACTGCGTTCTACACAAACTACAGAATGAACTGGCACCCTACCTAAGTACCATGTTCAATCATAGCCTCACCTCAGGCTTTGCACCCACTGAATGGCGCACTGCGACGGTTATCCCACTCCACAAAGGAGGAGCCATGACAGACCCCGAGAACTACTGCCCCATTAGCCTGATGAGCCTGGTCTGCAAGGCCATGGAATGTATCATCATGGAACTCGTATACAAAGACATTGGTAATCTCCAAACTCTGGACCCTACCCAGTTTGGGTTTGTAAAAGGCAGATAATGTCTCCTAAACCTGACTGACTTCTTTGAAGCAGTCACCAAAGCCATAGATGAGGGTAAGGTGGTTCACACAGCTTATCTAGATCTCACCAAGGCTTTTGACACCATCACCCACTCTGGAATTATAGATAAGCTCACTAAACTAGGTATAAATCCCTATGTCACAAGATGGGTTGCCAACTGGCTCACGGACAGAACCTGCACTGTGAAAGTAGCAGAATCCAAATCCGACTTCAGACCAGTGACAAGTGGTGTACCACAGGGTTCAGTCCTGGGTCCTCTCCTGTTTGGTATCTACTTTTCTCTGAAGTACAGGCTAACACAGAAGGTCTTTGGCTAACAAAGTTTGCAGATGACTGCAAACTAGGAGCCATAATCGAAACTCCTAATGATGTGGACATACTACAAAAGGGCCTCACTGAGACAGATGCCTGGTGTCAAAGCCAAGGCCTGAAGCTCAATGCCAAAAAGTGTATTGTCATCCCCTTTGGTAAAAACTCTATACCCATGAACTACCACATAAGTGGTAGTCTACTTAATGCCAAAAGTGTGATAGGAGACCTTGGGACACAGGTGAACAGTAGTCTCTCCTTTGATAAACACATTGCCACAGTGGTCAGGAAATCCTTCTATGTGGCTCACCTCATCACAAAAGGTTTCTCATCCAGAAAAAAAGAGGTCATTGTTCCCCTCTACTCACCACTCATTAGACCCATTATAGAGTACAATGCCTCTTTTGGTATGTACCTCACAAGACATCTACAACAACTGGGAAGGCCACAGAAATACCTCACAAAGAGGATTACTGGCCTCAAACAGATGCCCTACGCAGACAGTCTCAAAAAACTCCAGCTTTACTCCATTGCATATCACCTACTCAGAGGCGATCTCTGCCTAACATACAAAGTTATGTCAAACACAGAGCTGCTGGACATGCTCCACTTAAAGAAATCCCAATCCCTCCGAGCTACATGCTCTAGGGACCTGAACCTTGTCACCACAATAAACAGAACATGCTGGAGGGATAGATTCCTGTCCCAGAGACTTCCCATACTCTGGAACAGACTACCTATGTCAAACAGAGCTCCTCATTAGCAGTCTTCAAGAAATACCTTGAGGATTTGATGGTAAATAGGAAAGTCACCCCAGGGATCACTTCTGTGGCTCTGCTTGACAGGGGCACAGGAAAATATTTTCTTGGGTGGCAAAAGCCAGGGTACCTTTTTGGCTAGGCTTCTATAGGCCCTAGAACTAATAGCCTAGTACCGGCCTATGAACCTATGTAGGTGCTAAACCCTGGCAGTTTTTAGCAAAGGTGGGGGTTGCATGGGAACCAGAAGTCAGATGACCAGATGTATGTGATGACATTCTATACAGAAATAATGTTTTAATATTAGGTGAGACAGAAGTCTCAGGGAAGTCTGTTTCTTGGAAACAGACACAGGAGGATCCCTCACCTACTTCATCTTGCCTTGCTTTATTAAGTAAGTAGAAACAGTAATTCCCTAGATCAGTCAGAAAAATATAGTAGGAATAGTTAAGTATTGTTTTTCCTGTAACTGTATGAAACTTTCCAGCTGTGTTAATTTTTAATATTTCCTGTGATTGAAACTCTGGTGTCTACTGTAAATAGATATCTCATATTTTCATGTTCTTTTTATTAGTTATTAAATATATTTACAATTTTCATTGTGGCTGGTCCTTCAGAGAATATTTTAACCTTTGAGAATACTTCTATCTACAGGTGACACTGTGGCCACTCTTAAAACCTGGCTGTTTGGTCAACATTACCATTTGTATTAATATTAATTTCACTCAATATAATTGGGTACCCTTGCAAAGTATTAGGTAGGTGGCTTTGTAGCATCCGTTGGCAGTGATAACTACCTTATAGTCTGAGCAGAAGGGGGCACAGCGGGAAAATCTGTGACCCAGCCTTTCCTAGGTAGGTGTGTGTGTGTGCGCGCATGTGTGTGTCTGTGTGTGTGTGTGTGTGTGTGTGTGTGTGTGTGTGTGGGCTGCTTTGAGCGGGGACACAAAGCACTGGTTTAACAGAGAGGGTGTTGGAGGACTTGGCTTGGACACTCAGTTGAGGACTTAACCCTATAGCTGTGCTAGTGAGGAGCCTTAATGGGGGCCCTGAAAACAAATGGATATAAAGAAATCCAGACCCCGAACTGACTGTGCTCCCTGTGTGCTCTTAAGGGAAATTGTCCTTGATGCAGAGAGGTCCTTATTTGGAAATACTGAGTGCATCCATTTGTATTCCAAGTGAACTTCTCTCCCCAGTGTCAATGGTGAGGATTCAGGCTCCTTGATTACTGGTCTAGAGTGGGGATGTCACACTTGGTCCTCTGTACATATTTTTACAAAGCACTATACGCTTGAGTACTTTTCTAGGTCTAGAACAGGCTTTGCTAGGACCATTCTGTAGAGGCTCCTGGACTCTTCTCCTTCCACATCCCAAATGTAATTAGCTAGGGTAATCTACCCCTACTGCAGCAGTGATCAATATGAGGAACATAGTATAGCTGTGTAAGTAAATGTACTATAACAGTAGATGTTTGAATGATCACTGCTGCAGTGGCCGCTCCCTCCTTCCATCCCCTCTGTTTGTTTTTTGGGGGTGCTTTTTTTTCCCAGATGTGGACATTTATTTTTTTGTTATTCCTAGCACTGCCTTTCAGGGCAAAGCCTCCCTCTCTCTGTTGGCAGGAAAGCTCTGAAGGGCTTTGTGCCCCAAACTGTCTTTCAATCAGCTCAGCTCAAACTACCTGATAGTTTCCAACAGACAGACTACAATGAGACAATATCAATGTGGGGTTACAGCAGTCAGGCTTCATGATGGCCACTATGTTTTAAGTTTGACAAATGAGCATATTAACCTAAGACACTTAAGACATAAAAGTGAAAAACTATTGTGCTGAGGAGTGCTGAGGAGTGCAATAAAAGGTAACCATTTGAAATGTCACAGAGACTGAATGGCCAAAAAATGGACTTACATATGCCAAGTCTGACATGGCTATTTCTGGGAATATTCCCTTTTCTCTGAGATATGGCAATCAAAGCTGATTTATATAAGTTTTAGGGGTATGGGGGACTTGCCTCGTGCAAAAAAAAAAAGAAGTTTAAAGGAGGAGAGCAAGGTTGGAGATTGGCTTTTCTCCTTGATTTCCAATATTTTTTTGATCTGTCAGCATTCAACAAGTGCCAACATTTCAACAGGGAGTTGCAATACAATGCTGAAAAGTAAAGTGACAGTGGTGCTACAAGCAACATTTCATCAGTAATGTCATTTAAAACCATGTACCTATGACATGATTGATTACCATGCTATATAAATGTCAGTAGAAAATTGGTGCTGCAAAAATTAAACCATGCAGCTAAGGCTCAAGATGAACAATCTACATTAATGTAGAAGCACACACAGTTTAAAGTTACTTTGTGCTAAATGTGTTGTGTATTGTGCACTGTGCAGAACAAACACAATCCACTGAGTAGATGCAACTGTGTTTCTGCTTCTTTGCATAGCAAATATAAATATGTATTTTAATTTCTAAGCACAACATTACTTTTTGACAAAGCAGTTTTAATGGTGCACAATCAGGGTGCTCTGTAGTTGCTTCTACAATATAACAACCACTGCATAAAAGTGTGCATCATACAGTGGGGCTGCAAGCGTGGTATGGATAAGTGTATTTGAGTTATTTGCACCACATGCACCAAGCCACACAGAACAGTAATCGAGCTAAAGATGTGAGTGAGCTAGTTAAATGCTGATTTTTATGGCCCTCCCCCCAGTTAGTGCTGGGCCCTACGCAGATACCAGGTCGCCTTGTGCTGGATCTGTTAATGTCCTGAAGCACTGCATTGCCAAAGCCTACTTTGCTTCCAGAATGAACACTTAGCTTGAAGTGCTAGTGAATATGCCAATAAATTACCATGTTTCAATATCACGCAGGTTCTAAAGTTATTTTTATATGTTGGAGAAGTACCAGCAGAGCCTTCTGAATGTGCTTGAGGACGCCTCTGACAATGCTCTGTTGTACTTTTTGTAAGACAATACAACAGGCAAGCTTCAATGACAAGGTCTATTTAGAAATGTGGAATCCTAGTTTGTACTTCATAACAGTGAGAGAGAGAGAAAGAGCTATGTAATTAGCGCATAGGCATCCAAGGTATGTAACAATACTTCCTCTGTCTTTTCTATTTTTTCCTACTGCAGTAAAGATGACCAATGGCTATATGGAATGATTTATGAAACAGTTAATATTACTTCACGCATAAAAAATTGATTACTTTTAAAGCTACACTCCTGTGAAAGGCTATAGTTTGCTGTTTATCATTGCTTACAGCTCATAAATCCTTCTAGCAGATGTAAATGTAACCAATATGAATGTCTTACACACAACAAAATAAAAAAAGAAACTAAATCCATAGAACAAAGCAGGATCATAGGGTGGCAGTGACGGCTTTTATATTTTGAAGTTTTAAGTCCCAGAAATGGTACACAGTTTCATACTGAACTGAGGGGGTATCAAATGGGAAATTCCTCCAGGAAAGTTTGGGACAACAGGGAATCAGGCAGATATTCCTAAAATACGAATTTTGTTGAAAAAAAAATAAGACAAACCTCTCTTACTGAGGTATTTAATATGACTTTTTGGAGTTGGGCACCATTCTGGATCAACAGACTGCTTAGCAACTAAGTAAAAAGATATTTTCTACTCCAGTCATTAGTAATTTCTTAGTCAAAAATGTCCTGGCTTCCATGAATATGAGAACAATTTCTGCTGAAAATAAAACTGTTTAGAATTAAATGTGGATCTTTCGGGCACGAAGTTAGATGGCCATGAAGTAAAGTACTCACAGTTTTGACTTACACAAAATTAATTTGCAGAGAGAATGACATTCAGGAAAACATGATAAAAGCAGGAGTGTGTAATATGGCTTTCTTAAGCATTTTGAAGCCATGACAGTTAATTTTAAGATCTCTACCTCTTGGGGTTGAGAAGCTGTTTCAAGATCAGTGGAAAAAGGAAGAAGCATAAAAAAAGTTAAGATTTGAGAATAAAAAGAACGTGTTCATCTTTTAGATCCAAAGTTGACAACTAAAGAAATAATATATTATGGTCTAAACACGGTCTCCTGTAGCAAACAGAACCACCTGACAAGTTCCACAAAGAGAAATTTAATGTAAAACAAATGGTCCATTCACTTGCTTTTCATAAGTCAGTGCCAATGACTTGCTCAGCAATGCTCCTTTTATCTAGTACATAAACTGAATGTACAATTATCTTACATTTCAGACCCCACTTCAGACTGTTCACAATTTTCCTGCATTGGAGGTGTGGAACATGAATCATTCCTGCTGTTTTTGAGACATCATACAGATGCTGTATTGTTCATACTTATCAGACATGGACGACCAGGCAAAAGACTTTGTTTTAAGCTCCTTCACAGCCAAAACCACTGCACCATCTCAGTTATACTTACATGAAAAACATTTTTCTTTACTGATCAAATACCTAAAGTCCTGCAGAAATGATGCCCCCATTGCAAGCCTTTTCTGAAACATCTCTCATTAGTTTTCAGTGGTGCTATACACATGATAAGACATGCTCAGACATTATGATTCCATTTGTATCCTGTGTTTTCAGATGCATTGTTTGTTAATAAGTTTTGAGAGTGATGGTTTTTATACTATTTCCCCTTAAGCATCTTACTAGATTTGTCAGCTGTAGTTATTTTACCATTAGCAGCTTGTATTTTTAGACTGGGCAAAGAAAAAAGGTCCATTTCTTCTACTTTCTCAAGTAAGTTGCTTTTCCTCACGACGGCTGATATTTTTTGACCAGCCGAGAGGGTAATTTTGATTCTGTCTGGAAACATTACCTGGGCTTTAATGTTGGCTTTTTTTTAAGTCTTTAATAAGTGGGATACACACTTTTCTCTTTGTGATCACAGTGGAAGTGTAATCATTGTCAAATCTTATATTTTTCCCATCCACTTGGACTGGATTTCCTGACCATGCAGCTCTTAGTATTAAGTCTTTGTCTTGTGTAGGTAGGAATTTTACAATGATGGATCTCACAGCTGTTGAATTTTTTGATGCAGATGTAGATGACACAGTCCTGTGGGCTCTCTCAATTCTGAAAGATAAAGCTTTAGGGAGGTTTAGTATTTTTGGAAGCCAAACATTTAGGAAGAGAATCATATTTCCTTCCATTTTCTCTGGAACTCCATAGATCCTAATGTTTCTTCTGGATCTACACTCTAGGTCTTCCACCTTTTCTAGTAACTGGTTATTTTATTTTAGTAAAAAGTTTATCCGGTTGTTATTTTCCATTTGCCTGCCACCTGTTTCATTTACTGATTCTTCTATAGCTGCTATTTGGTCAAAGTGAGTAGCAATAATTTCCTTTGAGTCATCAGTTTGTTTTTTGCTTTCTTTCTTCATATTTTCCATAATCTTCTCTAAATTATCCATCTTTATAGAAAGATCTTGAATGCTGGTGATTATTGTTTGAAGTTCCTTTAGCTGTTTCAGTCTGTAACTGGTGACAGAACTTCTGACAGGGAATATGTTGGTAAATAATTGAACAAAATTGAGATTTCTTCTGATAAAGTTGTTCACAATATCAAGATAAGTAGTTGCGGACAAATTCTTCAATGTTTCTTGAGTTAAAATAGAAAATCCTGTCAGAAAAAATCATTTCAGGCAGAGCATCAAGAAAGTGCAATTAACTCCTTGGTATCTTGGCCACACCCCCATCAACAGAAGAAAATGGCTTTGTTTTCTGGCACCAGTTTCTCTGCAATAATAATATCCAGGAACCATGTTCTCTTATGGCCAGGTATAACATAAAGCACAACAACTGGTTCAACATAGAAATATTTAGAGAATACATAGTTAATGAATTCAAAATATGTCATCACCACCACAACACCTTTATCTAAAATACTTTCTCTTCTTTGTGAAATAAACACTTTGCACGTTAATAATATTCTGTCATTGTCAAGTATATATAAATCTTTAAGAACCAATATGCAAATCCCAGAGGAATCCTTATGGAATTTCACAGAGGGAATAAACAAATCCATTTTTTCAGATAGTGATAAAGAATTAGTACTTAAATCAATTAGTAGCACAACGTCATCCCCTTCTTGGAAAATCTTCAATTGGAAATACATCCATAGGAGCTTTATTACCTCACATAAGATGGACTTGATATCAAAAAATAATCTTAAATGTTGGAGATGTGAAGAAATACTTTGCGCAGATTGGGTACACAATGTTTCTTACATGTAAAATAGTAACTCCATTCTGGATAGAGTTCAGAAATTTCATAAAAGCATTGTGGTTGGACAAGTGTGAAGTATCTGACTCATTATTACTGTTCAATGCACCGATACCAACACATATCCCCAAAATACAGATGTACCTTCTTTGGTCCTTGCTTGCAATTGCAAGAAAAAATCATTATGTCAAATTGGAAGTGTAAAAAAATCCTATCATTTACAGATTTTTTACTATTAGCTAAACTCGTATGTAATAGGGAGTTGCAAACTATTTCAGAAAGAACTACTAAGATAACACGTAAGAAATTAACTTGGTTGAAGCTTGAAAAACTACTAGATAACATGTAATCACAACAATGACATTATATCTGTTATGGACATTGTAAATAGTTATTGTCCCATGTTATGATGTTTTTAAGACATATATTGTGCATATTTATATATCATATTTCTTATATTATTTTATTTCATGAAAATCAATAAAACATGTTTTAAATAAAAGAAGACATGCTCAGACAAATATTGTAAAGTTTTGCCCATGAGCAGAAAGCTTTTGCAACTGTTGGCAATTCTGGAAATAAATGACTTAAAGAATCTGTGGCTTGATTTAATGCTTGTCACGGAGCCACTGTGCCTTTCTCATGTGAAATCTTGCAATATATGTTATCAAAATGCATGGAACCTTAAGTCACAAAGCTCTGAAGAACTGTCTTACTTGTGCTTCAGAAAGGCTCACCATCTTGCTAACGAGATCAGAAGTCTATTCCAATCTGTTTGTAAAATGTCAAATGTGCAGGTTCAAGTACTGAGCCTGCACTGTTAGGAGTATCTGTTCAGAATGCAACCACACTTAGCATAATGTTTCACTGGCGCAGACAGCTGAATTAATAGGAAGGCTTTTAAAGCATGTCTGGCCTTACAGCTATCTCACCAAACTTGAGGACTAGTAACCCAATAAATTCACCTATTTTCTGGTTTGAGATAAAAAAACGCAGGACTTAAGACTACAAACTTCAAACAATGGAAAGCTTTAATGACTACACTTCAGAAACACAGAGGTATTATTTATGGATATCAGGCTTGATTTTAAGCTCTGTGTCTCTAAAGTATAGCTAAACAATCCACTTATGCTATACTAACGAGGTCAGAAAATGGCTGAAACGTGCATGTCTACAGCTAGTGGGGTTTAGCTTTATTGGTCTGAAAGTACCCATAAAAAGTAAAAAGTAAAATGTCATGGGCATAATTAAACATTCTATAACATATATTTATTGTTTTGTCAAATAAAAGTTTACAGAATTCAGCAAAATTTCTTTCAGCCCTTGGCCTTTAGACACTTTTAGTTATTTTTTCTGTTTTGTTCAACAACTTCAGTTTTGTTTATATCTTTATTTGCATCCTTTACATTTTCAGCTGTCAAACATTTATAAGTATTAGGTTCTGTACTAGCCTTCTCCCCATATCATAGAGGGATGAAGCCCAGACTGTGATCCAGATGACCTGGTAGCATGTGTGTTAAAGGGAATGAGCCAAGGAGGGTGGCAGGCCGTAGCTGAGTTGTTACTTACCTGCCCATCTTGGGGGAAGGGAGGATGCTCCCTCACCAGCAGAGTGGTATGTAGAGGGAGTGCTGAGTGTTACAACAATGAGAAACAGACCTGTCATGTAGTATACAGCACAAGCCAGGGAAGATGTGTATGGAGACGTATGTTTCTCAGAGGGGCAGCAAATAGTGGAGCTTGAGAACTACTTAAGACTAAGTCTACGTTAACTTTGCAAACATAAACTCATGAAATAAAGTAACTGCAACTCTAAACCTATTACTAGTCACACTAAATTTATCAACTCAACAAAATCAAAATGCTACTGCAGACAGGTCATAAATGCAGGTAAAACTCAGTCAGATTGCAACATACAATAAAGAGAGTGCTCGTAAAGGCTTATGTAAAAAGCAGATACAGTAAAGTAAAGGAATTTGCCAAAATACTGTTCAATTTTAGGAAAATTCTAAAAGGGAAATTAAAAGATAAGGATCAGCACATCACTATTTTCTAGACTTAATTAGTGGCTGACAAAGCAAAAGCTCATTTCCATAACCTTAAAACCTGCTATTAATATGCAAACAAATGAAATACCTGAAAATAAGTATTTCTGCAAAGAGGCAATCTCCCTTGCACCCCTAATCCTCAAACTCATGTACATTAACTTGATATTTGCACAACATTCAAGACACTACAGAATGGTAAGACCAAAGCAGAACAATCCCAAGAGAGCTAGGGGATGAACAGACCACATCACCATTGTGAAAGTATCCATTTCCACAGTGCAAGCATGCAAAACACAACTAAAAGCTCCAAGGGTACTACTATCAACTCTCCGAGAAACCACAAATGGCAAGAAAGAAAGAAAGCCAAATTCCTTCAGCTGTATACCAATACAACTGTCTCCACTACTGTACAAAAGTCAACAGCACCCTATTCAGCATCTTATATTGCCATGCCTAAGATAGCCCCCACAAGAGGTACAGATACCACAACTCCATAGGTATAACAAGCTACTTATCATGTCATCTTGAGAAAATGTTACCATGCCATGAAGAAGTCTTCAACAGTCTCAGTACCTCAGCAGGTAGCACACATACCTTTGGACCAGAAGGCTCAGGGTTCTATTCTAACCAGGTAGCTGGATTAATTTTCAAATACTGACACTGTAGTGCAGCATAAGGGGGGAGGTGCTGAATTCCTGAGTTTACCTTCCTTTGGATGAGAAGTTAAACAGAGACCCCAGCCATGGCTCTCAACCTGCCATGTCCACAATAAGGACCACCACCTTTCATAATGTGTAACAAATGGGCAAAATGTGGAACACTCACTAATAGCTTACTAACACCTTCATCTAGGAAGCTCATAGGATGGTTGAAATGTGATATTTTTAATTATATAATAGTTATTTTAATGAATTAGTAAAATGCAGTTCTAGTTACCATGGATATCAGATTTAAAAAATGCTAACAATGAATGTGTGACAGATCCTTTCAATGTGGAACTATGAGGAACCATCCTTGTAATGAGGTACACTTGAGAGATATTCCCATCTGCCTGAGCTGGTGGAAGCTCAGGTGGATGTAAAAGATCCCACAGCACTTAGAAAAAAGAATATGAGAAGTTCCCCAGTGCCCTGGCCAAATTTCCACACATCAGTATGAATACCACTTCCAGTCCCCACCCCCCACCCCCCATAAGAAGCCACTGGCATAGTAAGACTAACCCAGTCAACAAAGCACAAATAAATATTATACGAATTCTGAGTAAAACAGAGCTGTGAAGTGGTCAGCTGAAAAAAATCTCAACGAAAGCAGACCACAAAGATCATGCACTTTTTTCAGCAAAACATCTGACAAATACATGAGATAGTGAACATTAGAAGAAAATGAAAACTGTTAGCATGATAATTAGAAAAAATCTTATTAAATCATTTAATTTACTTAAATATTCAAGTAAAATAAGTATTTAACTATCTGAAATTCAAAAGAGCCATTAGTTTTTTAGTATTCATTCAGTTTCTAAAGAAGATACTATTATAAAGACCCAATATGAACTAAAAGCAACAATTAACAATGTAAAGGACCCCAAATATCTAAAACTAATATATTAGTTATTAAAAAACTATAACATAAGTAGCAACGGTACTTACCTTGGGTTCCTTAATACATCCACTTGTAGCAGCAGTACAATTTCACACCTCCTGACACCTGATGAGTTCCTGGCTGGACAGCTTTTGCCTGAGATAGTTCACCAAAAAACAATAATGAAACCTGTCATAAAGCAAATGTAAATACCTTGAGAACCATAAACATTACTGAGAAAGTAAAAATGCAATACTTGTTTAATATAATCTTTCATAAGGGTGATATTACTTTATCATCCAGACACAAAATTGAATTTATAGTGACAAATCAAACAGAAATTAATATGTTACTGAAATTATACCAACATATCCCTCTAAATATAGTACACAGACCTCCCAACTATAAGTAGTATTTTTGTTCATTCTGCTGTGACTTTCAGTTTTCTGCAGAGCATTGTCTATCGTGACATTCAGTTGATGAGATAATTATACAAACAGTATGTTTACTAATACTTGCATATTTTACTCACAAATAAGAATAAATGTCTGGAAAGGATTACTAGTTAAGGCAGCAGGTATCAGAGAAAATCATTTCCAGTATTACAGAAGCTTTCCTTTGATACGATGAAGAACAATATTAATGTTTTTTGGATAAGGTTTTTAAAAATATTAATATATGGCACATATTTACAATACTGCATAAGAATAGATGAGATTTTCTCTGACACTAACTACCTTATTTAGGCCAGAAGCCATTTCTGATCTGTATGCTGATTAGGCCTATGAACTGGTACTCCCTAATGATTCTAAGCAGACACTGCCTGAGACAATTAGACAAATGCAATTCTTCTGGCATGGTACCCATCAAGTGGTATATGTTTATCCAGCCCTATGTACCTCATGACTAAAGGCAGGAGACAGAAAATAGGGAAAAACTAATAAGATAAGCAGCTTGCTGCAAGAAGTTACCAAGCTGATGACACCCCATGAGAATGGAGTAGTAACACGCTATACAGGAGACAGTACAATAGAGGCAAGTCAATTTATCAAGGATCTGATGCTGGAGACAATAATTGGACAAGGGTAAGGCGGTCCACACAGCCTATCTGGACCTCGTCAAGGCCTTCGACACTATCCCCCACTCTGGAATCATAGATAAACTTACTAAGCTGGGCATAAATCCCTACATCACTCGATGGGTTGCCAACTGGCTTACTGACAGAAGCAAGACTGTAAACGTAGCCGACTCCAAATCTAGCTCCAGACAAGTGACAAGTGGAGTACCTCAGAGTTCAGTCCTGGGACCACTCTTGTTTGGCATCTACTTCTCTGAAGTACAGGCCAACACTACGGGACTCTGGCTAACAAAGTTTGCAGATGACTGCAAACTGGGAGCCATTATTGAATCCCCAAATGATGTGGATATTCTACAAAAGGGCCTTACAGAAACAGATGCCTGGTGCCAGAGCCATGGGCTCAAGCTTAATGGGAAGAAATGTATAGTTATCCCCTTTGGAAAAAAACATGTACCCATGAATTACCACATAGGTGGCAGGACACTAAACATCGAAAGTGTGATGAGAGACTAAGGGACACAGGTGGAAAGTGGTCTCACTTTCGATAACCACATCGCCACAACAGTTAGGAAATCCTTCTATGTGGCACACCTCATCACTAAGGGCTTTTCATCCAGAAAAAAGGAGGTCATTGTCCCACTGTACTCATCCCTCATTAGACCCATTATAGAGTATAATGCCCCGTTTGGTAGGCAAAGAGAAAAGCTAGCAAGTACGGCTGGTGCACGGCAAGCAAGTTAGTCCGAACAAAATGAAAATAATGCCAGCACCAGAAAGGACTGATACCAATAGCTTTATTGAGCTGAATACTAGACCGGTTTCAGCACATGGCTTTCATCAGTAGATTAATACACTTTGAAGAAAAAGCCCTACCATAAATACCTCAACAATGATGACATCATTTCCTGTCATAAGAAATATATATGGTTAATACATAAATACACATATATATATATATTTGTACAAAGTTCAAATAGCATGTATATGAGAAAAAAATATATGCTTTTAAAATAATCAAATAAATTAAACAAATCAGGCATAAACACTTAACCTGAAAAAAACAGTATTTATAATTTATCATTGAGTCCAGGGGAAAACAAACCTCCTAGTTTCACTATCCATTTTCTTTCTTTATTGTTAAGAATTTCATGCCATCCAGTTTTGAAAGCACGATTACCTGTAATGTTGTCTATGATAGTAAAATTAAATTTAGCAGTGGGATGATTCAATGAGTGTCTATATAGGGCATTGGTGATCCTGGCATTCCTGATATCCCCCAGATGTTCAGATATTCTAATTCTTTATAAGTATTTATGATAGGGCTTTTTCTTCAAAGTGTATTAATCTACTGATGAAAGCCATGTGCTGAAACCGGTCTAGTATTCAGCTCAATAAAGCTATTAGTATCAGTCCTTTCTGGTGCTGGCATTATTTCTGTTTGGTATGTACCTCACAAGACATCTGCAACAGCTGGAAAGGCCACAGAAATACCTCACTAAAAGAATCACAGGCCTAAAGCAGATGCCATATGCTGACCGTCTAAAAAACTCCAGCTATACTCTGTGGCATATCATCTACTCAGAGGCGATCTCTGCTTAACATACAAGGCCATGTCAAACCCTGAGCTGTTGGACATTCTCCACTTAAAGAAATCCCAATCCCTCAGAGCCACACGCTCCAGGGATCTAAACCTTGTCATCACAATGAACAAAACATGCTGGAGGGATGGGTTCCTGACCCAGAGACTCCCCATACTCTGGAAGAGACTGCCCATACATGTCAAGCAGAGCACCTCATTGGCCCTCTTCAAAAGGAACCTTGATGATTGGATGGGAGATAGGAAATTCACCCCGGTGATCATGTCAGTTGCCCTGCTAGACAGGGGTCCAGAGAAGTAAATATTGTGGGAAGAAATATCCAGGGAATTGTTATGGCTAGGCTTGCATAAGCCCTAGGGCCTATAGCCTAGTACCAACCTATGAATCTATGAACCTAAATACCTGAGAAGATATTTAAAATAAGTGGTACATTAACGGACTACATACCAAATAATAATCTGACAATATAACAAATTGTGGACAGCCCTTCAAGTCTTTCTGATGCTGTCATGGAGGTGCGTGCTACCTACACATTGGTTAGAGAAAATGTGGCATAACTAGCTTCAATCCTGGACCAGATGGAGTAGAAGCTAAATGAAATAGAGGATAGGTCTCACCAAGAGAACATCAGGTTTACGACTATTCCAAAGCTGACAGAGTAAAGAGACTGTGTGCAGTTCATGAAACATTGCTTGAGTGACTGGACAGACATCCCTATAGCCACAATGCAAACAGACAAGCACACAGTGTGGATATACCAGGCTGGGATCGTACTACAATCCCTAGGTCTATACTGGTTAAATTTAGCTCATACAGTTTAAAAAAAACAAATACTTGCAAAACTCTGAAAAAAGACACCATATTTACAACAGGGGACACCAGAGTGTATACAGATAATGACTACTCCCTTACAATTCATAACAGGACAAAGGCACTTATTCCTGCAAATAACAAATGCTGGGAAATGAAATTATTCTTCAAACTATTGTACCCAACGCAGTTAAGAATTTTCTCTCCATTAGAACTTAAGATGTACGTGAGCCCAAATAAAGCACTGCAGGAAGTGAGAAAAAGAAAGGCCGATTTGTCTGCTATATCAAAATTGGGAGCTGGGACAGCACTTCAAGTAGATCAATCCCAAAATAAAGAGAAGGCTGGGCAAGAAAGGTTCCCAGGAAAACTGTTCCCACTTTATCAAAAAAAGTTGCGAAAAAAACAAACAGCATAAGAGAATTTCCAAAGTAAATCAGCGAGGTAGACATGTTGAACATTGGAAAGGCAAGTGGAAAGAAAGGATTACAGAAATGATGAAAAGGACACTGAGGTATTAAATTCACACGGCACATGAAAAGTAAATAGAATGCAATGAATGTTTTAATCTTCTTTATTAAGCAATTACTTACCACCATTACTGTTTTACAAAAAACTTTCAAAGCAAAAAAATATGACTCAAGTGTAAACATAGCAGTACACGAGCAGTGATGCATTACTGTAAAACGATCAAAATGGGCAATACGGGATAAAAAGCAACTTTTGAATTTCAACCTAAATAAAATTACTTGGGCTGTAGTGTTTCAGACCACAATAAGAAGTAGATTATGAAAAGTTAGAGGTGTGGGTGTTAATAAAATGTCTCACAGGAGGAGAGAATATATCACTGTAATGGATGCATGCAGGAAAATGGAAGGGTGAGGGTACCCAGGACAAACATTGGCCAAAGTAAGTAACAGTACTACACCACCAAAATTGTTTTACAAATGCTGGCGGTGGAGAGTGGAATAGTTCTGCAACTATATTATTTGATTTGGATGATAATAAGGTTAAGAGACCCTGCAAGCAAATTTAAAGCAACAAAAAAGTGAAGTATAAATACATTACATGCATGGAACAGTACAAAAGAAGATGGCACAGACATCGAAGGGTTAAACAGATGGTTAAATAGATTGCAGTGGCACTCGGGATATTTACTTGAAATATTAATGGTTTAAGGGGTGGAATAAAGGAAATGAGGATACTGTAGCACTTGAGAAGATGTGATGTGGATGTGGCTATGTTAAAGGAAGCCTATATGTACTTGAAAGGACACAAACAATTGTGCCACAAAGCAAGGATGGTAGGCTACTTATCAACCTGGGGACTGAGAAAAGAGGAGTGTTGTTAATCATTAGAGAAGCTTCCATGATCAAAACTGATGAAGAGATAAAGAACAGAAAGTAGGGATGTGTAAAGAGATTTGGAAGGGGAAGAGTATAACATTGAGTGCTGTATATCTCCCACCCAGATCTAAAACACAGGAAATTAAACAGCTACTGGAACAAATTAAGATCTTTCGGAGAGGTACCACATTGATAGCTGGGAGCTAGAATACTGTTATAAGTCATAAAGATGTCTCAGATGGCCAAGGCATAACCAAATAAGTGGAGAGGGAATATACTTTAATAATTATATGAATGTGTTTCAGTTGACATATGTTGTGAGAAATAATATAGGGCAGAATTACTTTACTTTTTGCAGTACGGCCAAAATATGTGCAAGGTTGGACAGGTGCTATACTTCAAATGAACATCTTTATTTGTTTGACCAAAGTATAGCAACTGCAATTATGATCTCCATTCATGCCCCAGTAACTGTGGAACTACATTCACTAATAAGGGAAGATTACTGCATTAAACACTGGCAATTTCTAACATGCCTCCTTAAAAGGTTTACATTTGCAACATGAACAGATGCAACACTACATAGGGAATTGAGAACTTAGCGATAGAGGAAGAAAGGCTGCCAGTCCAATGGGATGAGCTTAAAATAAAGTACATAGATGCAACTAAAATAAAAGCACAAGGTCTATGAAACAATCCAAGCCAAGGTATCTCAGGAAGGGTCTCAGAAGCTCAAAACAGGGTGATGGCTGGGGGATCTCAAGATAGTTAGGATAGATGGAGCCTAAAAAAATATATGGAAGGTTATATCAATAGCTTCAATGAATATAAGGTGCACACACTTAAATTAACTTACTTTCAGGGCACCCCAAGTCTAAGACTTACCTGGTACTGTCACTAGAGTAAAAGTCCTCTCAACAGGCAAAACAGTGGTGAAACCAAGTGAGATCTGAGTTGTAATGGTTCAGTACTACTAGGATTTATACACTGGGGAGAAATGTTGTTACAAAAAAGAGGTCATTACCACTATATATTTACAGAACTTGAATTTACCAAAACAAACTCCTGCTCAAAGGGAGGCTTTTGGCAATGTTATTAATGAACAAGAGATTAAGGAAGTAATGAAATATACACATACGACCAAGATGGAACTGACGGGATACCAACAGAAATATGGGGAAGACAAAAAGGGTGTGTGTGAAATTATTCAGCCTCATCACAGTAGGAGAAACAATTCCCCATTATCGGAGAGAGGCAGTGTTGGCTCTAATTCTGAAAGAAAGGAAGAATTAACTAGGCCTTGGCTCCTACAGACTCTTATCTATTCTAAACCACAACTATAAAATCTTTATAGTGATTATGGTGCGTAAATGTGAAAAAATACTGTCAAAATTAATAAATGGGGACCAATGTGGCTTCACTGACAGGAGGCAAACTTTCAATAACATAAAAAAGGACAATTTTAATCTTGGAAGAAGGAGTTGCATTAAAACACATGCTAATGCGTGTGAATTTAGATGCCAAAAAGCTTTTGACAGGATTTGTTTGAAACAGGTCCCATGGATGGAGGTCATTCTCAATATATATGTATAAAGGCTCAAAGATTAAAATTAAATGTGCAGAGAGTCTATCAGAGCCCATACTGATAAGCAGGGGCACTACACAGGGTTGCACCCTTTATGTTTGCTCTGTATTTTGAATCTTTGGTTGAGACAATAAGGAGATCAGATATCTCAGAATATGGATGGGGAAATGTGCATAACAAAACAGTTCTGTATGCAGATGATATTATCTTACATGTAATGGATTTTATCTTACATGTAACGGATTTGGACAGAGACCTCAGTTTCATATTTGAGGAACTCCACAAATTTGTCCCTCTCTCAGGTTACACAATTAATAAACTAAAAAATGAAACAATGGCAATTAATTATGTACCAATACATGCATTGGTGCAGGAAATTTCATTTTTTGGGATCCAGACAGTATCTAAATAAGCCTATCCTGATTTGTGATTTACTGTGGAGTTTACTGGTAAGAGAAGTTTTATTTGAATTTATATTTTATTTATATTTTACTTTTTACTATTTTTTCACTGTTTGTAGGAAGAAAGGGATAGCTTGTAGACAAGAAGATTTACTTTGATTTATATTTTGTTGTTTTACCTTTAATTTCCACTGTTGGGTTAATAGAAAGGGATAGGACTTAGATGGACAAGCACTAAGGCTAGGTGCCTTAAAGACATGTTGCAGTCTAATGACAAACCTATACAGATTACTAGTCACAAAAAAGTGGTACATTTAAGTGTAGAAGTTGTAGTCAGTGTCCATTTATTTTGGAAAAATGTGAAGTTAAAGTCAATAACATCTTAATTAGGAGTAAGTCTCATTTTACCTGTAAGTTAAAGTCAATAACATCTTAATTAGGAGTAAGTCTCATTTTACCTGTAAAACTGTGGGTATTATTTATTGGGTTTATATCATATGAGCGAATCACACAAATTGCGAACACTCATAATACTGAACGTACCGGACCTCGAACTTCCTTTTGTGGGGGGGCTATGCCCCCCCGCCCGCTAAATACATATTCCAACTCCGAGATCGCACTACAGTGAAGAAAGGGCAAATATCCCATTCTTCACTGTACCACAATCTCATAAAAAGCACTCTGAGGTTCGATATTATGAGCGTTCGCAATTTGTGCGATTCACTCATATGATATAGACCCTTATTTATTTGGCCTTATGTCAAAAATGCCCTAGTTTTTATGTAGGTAAAATTGTCCATCAGTTTAGGGAGAGAATATATGAACATCTTTACGACATTAGGAACAAAAAAACAAGTAACTCTCTTTATTGTCATTTAGTGGACCATCCAGATCATGAATTTTTGTTTTTTGGTATAGACACTGTCCATAAACAGTATATGGGGGGGGCCTTGGTGTAATCTAACCGAATATAAGGAATTGGTTTGGCAACTGAAGTTGAACGCTGCAGTTCCCCCTGGTTTGAATTAATCTATCTAAGGTCCTATTATGTATGAGGCAACACACAATTTTAATGTATTTTAACTTTTTTACATATACATTTCTGTGTTTTTACCTTTTACTAGTAGATTTTACTTTAATGGTTTATTAATCAAAGGTTGTTATTGGTGGGGTAGGTCAGGTGATTTATTGTGTTTTAACTATTTATGGTTGACACATGTGTGTGTTATTTAGGTTCATAGGTTCATACTAGGCTATCTGCCCTAGGGCATTTATAAGCCTAGCCAGAGTGTGTTTGGCTTTCGCCACCCATTTTAAATTAATTTTGCTATGCCCTTTTTTGAGGTTAGTATACTGTGCCTCTGTCTAACAGTGACACAGAAGTGATACTCGGGGTAAACCTATGATCCCTCATCCACTCATCAAGATTCCTCTTGAAGAGAGTCAATGAGGGACTCTGCCTAACCTGGACTGGGATTTTATTCCAGAGTGAAGGGAGCCTCTGGGTTATGAATCTGTCCCTCCAGCATGTCCTATTTATTTCAGTGCTGAGGTTCAAGTCTCTCGAGCGCGTAGCTTGATGGGATTTGGATTTTCTGAGGTGCAGCATGTCCATTAATTCCGGGTTGGACATGGCTTTATAAGTCAGGCACAGATCGCCTCTGAGCAGGCGGTATGCCACTGAGTAGAGCTGGAGTTTCTTTAACCGGGCAGCATATGGCATCTGTTTGAGCCCTTTGATCCTCTTGGTGAGGTACTTTTGGGGTCTTTCCAGTTGCTGCAAGTGTCTGGTAAGGTACATCCCAAAAGGGGCATTGTACTCAATTATGGGCCTGATGAGGGTTGAGAAAAGAGGCATGATGACCTCCCCTGATCTAGATGTGAATCCCTTCATGATTAGGTGGGCTATATAAAATGTTTTTCTAACCACTTTGGCCATGTGGCTGTCAAATGAGAGATTGCTATCAACTTGGGTCCCCAGGTCCCTAATTACTTCTTCCGTACTTAATGGATTACCACTTATGTGGTAATTTGTGGGCACTTTGTTTTAGCCAAAGGGGATGACTATACACTTTTTTGCATTTTGCTTGAGGCCATGGCTCTGGCACCAGTTGTCTGTTTCTATGAGGCCCTTTTGGAGGATGCTTGTGTCGGCTGGAGAGTCGATTATGACGCCCAGTTTGCAGTCATCTGCGAACTTGGTCAGCCACAGTCCTTCCGTGCTGGCCTGTACCTCTGAGAAATATATACCGAACAAGAGAGGTCCCAGAACCGAGCCTTGTAGGACGCCACTTGTAACTGGTTTGGAGTCTGACATGGCTCCAGCAATTCTAACCATGTGGGTTCTATCCTTGAGCCAGTTTGCAACCCATCTAGTGACATAGGGGTTTATATTTAAGCTGGTGAGCTTCTCTATAATGCCCGAGTGGGGTATTTTATCGAAGGCTTTTGCAAGGTCCAGGTAGGCTGTGTGGACCACCTTCCCCTCGTCAATGGCCTTGGTGACTGTTTCAAAGAAATTGACCAGGTTTAAGAGGCAGGATCTGCCCTTAACAAAGCTGAACTGGGTAGGATCCAGTGTCTGTAGGTCCCCAATATCTTTACTTATAAGGTCCATGATGATCCTTTCCATAGCTTTGCAAACCAAGCTAGTCAGGCTTATGGGGCAATAGTTTCCAGGATCCGTTGAGGCACCACCTTTGTGGAGAGGGACCACCATTGCTGTACGCAACTCTTTGGGTACATATCCTGTAGTAAGGCTGAGACTGAACAGTAGTTTTATGTTAGGGTTTAGCTCTTCTTGGAGTTCATGTAGGACGCAGCCCGGGACACCGTCTGGTCCCATTGATGCTGTGTTTTTTGCTTTGGAGAGGGCGGCTCTTGGCTGAGCATCTGAGATGTCAGGAGGGCAGCACTCTGCTGGGATAGATATTTGCCCTTTTGGTGGGGAGGGGGGCGGGAGTTTGCGCTGAACCTGTCAGCTAGGATGTTGGCAATGTCTGTGGGCTCGGTGTATTTTTTGTCATTTTGGACTAATTCTGAGCATATCTGGGAATTCCCACCCAGGTTCCTAACATAACTAAAGAAAGCCTTGTGATTATCCTTAGTGTCCTGTGCAATTTTTCTCTCGAAGCTGGCCTTAGACGATTGTATGAGTGCCCGTAGTTTTTTGCTAATACTGATCAGAGATGCCTTCCCTTTTTGGGATTTTGCTCTATCATGTAGTAGCTTCCTCCCTCTATTGTATAGTTTGTTTATGGCTGGGGTCCACCAGACAGGACGTCTGCCTTTGGAGGATTGGGTCTTGGTTTTATTTGGGATTGCATGATCCATGCATTCCTGAAGGTGTTCATAGAATGCGTTTATAAAGGATTCTGCGGTCTGGGCTGTATTTTCCACAGGCCCGGGGGCTTTGAAGGATTCCACCTCGGTTTTGAGGAGTGTGAAATTTGCTTTATAGAAGTTTTTCATTGTGGTTTTCTGGGCAGGGGGTGGGGTTGGGATGTGAATATCCAGTGAGATTAGTTTATGGTCTGATCTTACCAGTGAGGGATACACTTCTGGTCTGGAGCATAGAGTCCCCATGTTGGTGAAGATCAGGTCCAGTATGTTTTCCCCTCTTGTGGGAGTGGTAACAAGTTGTTCCATAGCATTTGAGTTTATAAATTCTAGGAACCTTTGGGCTGGGGTGTTGGAGCTAGAGTAATGCTCCCAGTCTATGTTTGGGTAGTTGAAGTCACCCAATATAATGGTGTTTGGAGAGACCTTCATATTTTTCAGTGTTCTCAGGAAGGCCGAGTGGAGTTCCTGGGTTTGGGAGGGTGGTCTGTAGCAGGCTATAAACTGGAAGGCAGTTTTACCCACTGTTAGTTGCACATGGATAGTCTCTAATGCTTCGTGTTGTGCCACCAACCTGGAGGTGTGGGTATCTTTGACGAATATTGATACTCCCCCTCCTTTTATGGTTTGGTCCAAGTTTTGTGGCCGAAAAGCATGGTATGAGGTATAACCTGGTAGTGCTGGGGTGCTCTTGGGAGCCTTGAACCAGGTTTCTGTTAATGGACAGATATCAATGTTCTCCATGCTAAGGAGAGTTTCGAGTGCGCGCATCTTGAGGTTTAGACCTCTGGCATTGAGTAGCATTACTCTTAGTTTCTTATCCCTTGTGATACCTATGGAGGTGGGTTTGTTTTTTGAGCCTTGCCTAAAAAAGGCACTATGGGGGTAGCAAGAGCCTTTGCCAATATCCGAAAGCCCACGGGTAATAGGTGCAAGCCATCCCTAGTGAAGCATCGTGGCTTGTCGAGCATGTCATCCCAGGCTGACAGGCATTGGATCCCCTTTGAATGACACCAATACTTAAGCCAATTGTCGAAATTGATCATCTTGTCTTCATATTGTGGCATCATTCTTGGTGAAGGTAAGATGCTACTCAAAGTCAGGGTCATACCGGCCTGGGTTACATGCTCAGAGAGCTCCTCTATGTCTCTTTTCAAGTAGTTCAGGGAGGTACGTCTCAGGTCATTCACACCAGCATGGACAATGACTAAGTCATATTTGTACTTGCCTTGGAGAGACCTGAGTGCTTGTGTTATGTGGCGGATCCTAGCGCCCAACAGGCAGCTCACCATGACCTTCTCCTTGTTCAGCCTGGTGAGCGGGACATCAGTGTGCCTGACGATAGAGTCACCTATTACAAGTGTATCAGGTGTGTTGTTTAGCCTTAAGGGCTGTGTCTGTTCGGCACACTGGCTTTGTGAGCTATGTGTTGCATGTGTTTTATTTTGGGGTAGCGGTTGCTTGGGTGTCTGCTTTGGAGGTCTCTGCTGCTTAGGCAGATTTTTATTTAGAGCCTCCGAGTATGTTTTTGTGTGTTTATGTGTTTGGTTTGCTGTCGTGGTAGGTCTATGTGAGACTGGAATTGTAGTGAGTGTGGTTTCCTTTTCCTCCTGACTGGTTACGCGAGTACTGAGTTGAGAGAGCTTAGCCTCCAGTTTGGCTATATGGTTGCATCTCTCACATGTGTTGGAATTTGTTGGGAGGAGAGGGTTGTCTGTGTACATGAGGCAGTTGTAACATTGCCTCAAGATTCCCAGATTCACCAGCTGGACCGGAGAGGAGATTGACAACTGACCTTTGGACATGCTAGAATAGTATTGGGAATTCCTTTATAATTGAAAAAAAAAAGGGCCAATGGGGAACAAGGTACTCAAGGGGAGTTTGTGAGGGTGTAGTGCTTTTAATTTTTAGCTGACCTATATAATTGCTTTAGTGAGCAAGTGCCAGGTAACTTAAATGCAATGTGCTACAGGTAACTTAAATGCAAAAATGACAAACAGTAACTTTCATTCAAGTGAAACAAGGAAATAAGTACAGTAAGCAATGCAGATATCACTAGGGATCCACAGAAGCGCTGAAAAGCCGCGTTTTAGGTGGAATTAGCGTTTCAGGGAAATAACAAGCATACAAACAAAGCTAGATTCAGCAGGCCTGGATCTAGTCTATGCTACAGCAAACAAGGTGTACCAGTTTCAGTAAGAAGCAGTTCAAATATGCAGGCACTATAAGCCTTTAACCAGAAATTCCCAGCTCAGAAGGGCAGAGTCCAGCCTCTCCTCCCACAAGAGTGCAGACCACAAACCCTCTTAATGTAAAATAACTGGCCTGAAGCTCAAGTGCTTTAACCAGAATTAATACACTTTTAGAATAACAGACACCGAGCCCTCAATCAGCAGTTCCCAACTTAGAAGGATGTAAGCTACCTGTCCTGCCACTACAGTGCAGACCACAAACCTTCTTAATGTAAAACAACTGGTCTGAAGCCCAAGTGCTTAAACTAAAAGGCTTAGAATGAATTACACCAAGCAGTAATAAATACAACTGAGTACTTTTAAGATGATGCAAAAGCAAAATAAAGTAGGAAGAAACACAAATACAGTAAAAGCAGATAAGTTTGATTCTGATAAAGTTTTGATACAACCTTACAAAAGCGCTCAATCGTCTTTGTGAATAAAAGTGAATTCCTATTGGACTTGTCTTCATTTCATGTACTTCTGTAGGGGTCACAGTTTGTTTGATGGACAAGCTCTAGCCATCTCAAAGCACCCAGTCAGCTAAAAATTCACAAAGTCTGCAGAGAGGACAATCCAGAGCTTATCTAAACAATCCTGTCTTGCTTTGTTATTTACTGTGGAGTTGTCTGGTAAGAGATATGTTACTTGAATTTATACTTTATTTTTTACCATGTTTTTCACTGTTTGTAGGAAGGAAGGGATAGCATGTAGCCAAGATTTACAACTTTTAATACTATTGTTATTTACAATTTTTATTTTAAATTTGTGGAGCTTTTCTGCTCAGGCTTCCACTGAAAAAGGACTATCAGCTCAGTCGAACAAACCCAGTCAACAAATGTAAAATAAAATAAATAAATAAGATTTACTTTTATTTATATTTTATTGTTTTACCTTTAATTTTCACTGCTGGTTGTTAGAAAGGGATAGGTTTTAGACAGGCAAGCTCTAGCCATGCAATTGGGCCTAGTCAGCTATAAATTCACAAGGACTGCAGAGAGGACAATACAGTGTCTAAACAATCCTGTCTTGGTTTGTGATTTACTGTGGAATTGACTGGTAAGAGAAGTTTTATTTGACTTTATATTTTATTTTTACCTCTGTTTGTATGAAGGAAGAGATAGATTGCAGACAAGATTTTCTCTGACTTGCATGTTGTTGTTTTACCTTTAATTTTCACTGTTTGTTGTTAGAAAGGGGTAGGTTTTAGACAGGCAAGCTCCAGCCATCCCAAAGGGCCAAGTCTACTATAAATTCACACAGACTGCTGAGAGAACAATCCAGAATGTATCTAAACAAGCCTATCTTGGTTTGTGATTTTGATTATTCTTTTCTTTTATAATGTTTTATTAATTTGAAGCTGAATATGGATTCCTTAAATGAGTATGCAATTAACGATTTGCTAAAACACAAATATCTTGTACAGTGTAATAAATGCCATGCATATTTAAAGGCAGCACCTGATAGCACTGCAGATCTGTGGTCCTCATGTAAAAAGTTGGATGATTTGCTTACTGTTATTAGAAGTAAATCTAGACTTATTAATGATGATCGCACTTGTTCAATTGGCATGGCATGGAGAAGTGTTGTTACATATATTAATGACTGAAATGGTAAGATAGATAAGGTTAGGCAAAGAACAAATAGAACACATTTAGGAAATGATGCATCTATCATCTGTAAAGATCATTCAATCCCTATGAAACAAGATGATGCCCTGATAACTTTGGAATTCTGGATGCAAGTGTTCAGCAATCTGAGGATTCAGAGTGTTTAGAAGGAAACAAAAAAGAAAGAAAGGGAGAAGTTCACAACAAATAACAAGGAAGCAAAAAACTGATAATCATCATCAACCCTCTTTTTCCCCATTTTTCTTACATGGGATCGGGGTATCATGTTAACTGTCGCCAACTCTCTTGATTTAGTCCCACACTCTTGCCTTTTTCAACACTCATGCCTGACTGTCACAGATCTTCTTTCACACAGTCCATCCACCTCTTTGCTGGAAGTCCTCACTTCCTCTTACCTTTTCATGTCTGTCCCAAATCTTCCTCACCACATTTGTCTTCTGCTTTTATGCACGTGTCCAAACCACTGTAATCTGTTCTCTTTGTTCAATTCTGCAATTGGAGCTAATTTGCCTTCTGCTCTTATGTCCTCATTTCTTCATCTGTCCCACAGTGTGCATCCTACCACTCTTCTCAGGCACTTCATTTCCATCACCTGTAGCTTCATCAACTGTTCTACCTTTACTGCCCAGGTTTCTGTACCATACAGTAGTACTGGTCTCACCAATGTCTTGTACACCTTATTTTTCAGCTTCTTTGGCATTCTTCTGTCATAGACTACACCTGACACCAGCCAGTTGGCTGAAGCCCCTCTGATTCTAACTTTGACCTCTTCATTAAGACTTCTCTTCTCCTCAACCACCCCTCCCAGATACTTGAAGCTGTTTACCTGTTCCACTATCTTCCCTTCTATCTCTATTCTCAGCTTCTTCTGATTTCCCCAGTTTGCTGCCATTACCACCATCTTATCTGTGCTTAATTTCGTCCCATGTGCCTTCAGTTTTGCATTCCATTCTCCTATCCTTTGCCGAAGTTCTATCTCAGAGTCTGCCTGTATTGCCACATTGTTTGCATACAGCAACTTTGTTGATCTGTCCCCTCTGACCTGTTTGCTAATGTAGTCCATCACCAGTATGAACAGCAGTGGGCTAGAGCTGAACCCTAGCATACACCCACTCCCACTGGGAAACCCTCTGTGAGGCCAAATACTGGTCGTACTTGAGTCATTGGGTCCTTGTACATAGCCTGCACTAATTCTACCAATGTTTCTGGGACTTCAAACCACTGCAGTACTGCCCAGATCAGCTTTCTTGGGACCTTGTCATATGCTTTCTCTAAGTCTAGGAATGCCCAGTTGGACTCATCTCTAGCTTCTTCTCAAGTATCTGTCTCAATGCAAACATCGGGTCAATTGTACTGCATCCTGATCTGAATCCGAACAAGTCAAATCACCCATTATCAACACCAATTCATGTTGTCCTGCTTTATCTAGTAGGTCCTGCAACTGCTGTCTAAATGCACTCTTTTCCTCACTATCACAACCCCGCTGTGGGGCATAGGCTGAGATTATGAATACTGCCCTATCATTACACTGGAGTCTGATTGCCATGAGTCTGTCATTAATTCTGATGATATCCCTTACTGCCTTCTGAAGCTTCTCTCTCATGAAAATTCCTACACTATTTCTAGTCTGTCCCCCTCCTGACTAGTAGAGTCTGGATCCCAACCCAAGTGGCTTTGCTGCACTGCCCTTCCATCTCATCTCTTGGATATATAGGATGTCCAGCCTCCTCAGTATCACGTCACCCACTTCCAAGCTGCGTCCTATCAGTGAACCTACATTAAGCATAGCAATTCTCAGTTCATGTTTAGCAGGTTGGTTGGTTTTATGTCTAGCTTTCGCTTAACAGAGCTATCCCAGGTAACCCAGGCTGGGCAACTAGACACTAGCCATCCAGCAGCTTATTGACCCAGGGCTGCTGGGCTTTATGGCGGGCACACACTGGCCAATAAGAGCACATATACCCCTTCCACCATTAGCAAGGGTCCTTGGTGTAGGTTATAGTAGGCCGTGTCTTCAACCCATTTATCACCAGTAACTACTCATGCCCATTTTGGCAATATTACTCAACATGACCGAATCACCAAGAGTCATATTTTACACTGTTGAGTGGCTAGCCCTGCCACGGTGCACAGTCTTTGATCCGTGTTCTCCTACCTTGAGGATACTGTGCACCACAGCTGATGCCCAAAGCAGATGGTCTGTACAACTCTTCCCCCTATAGGGCACCATGTAGAGTCTGTGCTGCTGCCCATGGCTCCATTCATTGGTGAGTTTGAGATGGAAACACTCAGCATGTTTTATGGACGTGGGAAAAACCTCACGGAGACATAGGGAGAACGTGCAAACTCCAAACAGGCATTGGTCGGAGGTCAGGATTGTACCTTGTGCATGGGAGGCGAAGACCTTAACCATTATGCCAACTGGTCTGATAAATGTCTGTAAAGAGAATGTGTACTAAAAAGGACACTGCTTTGTTATGTAACACACACATTGCAGGGAATGATAATATTTCTCAATCATAAAACCTTCAGTCTATAGAAAAAGGCATCATTTTTCCAAAAGAGAAGGTAGAAAAAGAGGCAAGGGGCAGGTGAAAATGAAGAAATCAAAACTGAACGTGGAATGACTGAAGAACATTACTGTAAGAAAAAAGATGAGAAAGACAGAAGTTGACTACATGGCTCAAGCTGTGGATGTACAAAGCCAGCTGGATGAGAACTGTATGCTTACAAATTTAATATGCAATTAAAACAGAGGGATTAATAAGACTAATGGTGGTGATGATGACTCCTTTGTAACAAATGACTGAGCAAACACTACTGTATTAAAAGCTGAAGGTTCTTTAGATCTGGTCAGAAAAGATATTCTTGTAATTGGAGATTCAATTATTAAAGGAAATGATACTTAGATGTGCAGAGGAGATGATGAACATCGCACAGCGTTATGCTTGCCAGAAGCAAAAATAGGAGCTGCAAGACAAGCCTTGGAACGCCTTAATGTAAGGAAGTACAGATCTGTTTTTATTCATGCTGGTTCAAATGATCATATCCGCAAGGAGTAGAGAACTTACAGCCCTCTTAGATAGTATAGCTTGTACTGGTGTTAGGACATATTTTTCACAAACATGGAAAAAATGTCCTGTTTTAAAAAAATGGAAATATGTAGAGCATCCAAGCCTAGTTTTGGGCACACATGTTCAGACAGGATGGCATGCATTTGTCAAGATCAGGGAAGACCATTTTTGCAGCAGATAATTTTGCAATATTTGGCAAACACTAGGCAGGATTTTTGCCAGGTCGAAAATTTAACAGTTCACAAATAGCAACATTTTTGCATCTCTGATGGTTGTTAATGCTAGGAGCATTAATACAGTTTTTTTATTGGAAAATTTGCTATGTTTCCACAAGACTGATGTTGTTGTTTGTGAAACATGGTTAAAGAGCAATGACTGGAAACCAGTTCTGTCAAGGTATAAATGTTTTTACTGTAACAGACATTCTAACAAAAAATCAGACGGAGGTGTTATGACAGGGACTAAAGATAGGTATGAGACCAATGATTTTTACATGTTCACTGATAACACCAATACTACAGATTGTGTAACTGTGACAATAAATACAACCACAAAACATAAAACAATTGTTGGAATGTATAGACCACCAAAGTCAAGTGCTGATGACCTAGAGGAATTTATACATTTCTTCCATGAAAGACAGGAGGGAAGAATAATATTAGTTGGGGACTTAAATTTACCAGAAACTGACTGGAATAATATTGATTCAACAACATTAGTAAGGAAATTATTCACAATTTATATTCAGGAACAAAAGTTGCTTCAGACTGTATAAAAACTTACCAGGGAATGGAACATACATTGTTTGTGTTCCTAAAGAAACCACTGTTTCAAGTCAAGTTTTACCATCATTGATGTGCAGTGATCCTGGGGTTGCTATACAATTCTACCAAACTGAAATCTGAACCAATGCACAGAAGATTAATTAGACTATATGGATGCAAAACAGTCACTATGTAAAACTAACTGGAGTGATGTGCTCAGTGGAAAAACTAAAGATGGAATGTAGAAAGTTTTGAAAGAGAAATTTCTTTGAGTGCAAAAAAATCAAAAAAGTATTTAACATCAGGATCTAGGCATACATCAGGGGGATACTTCCATAAGGACAAGATACCTGAATAATGTGAGAGACAAGAAATATAAGAAATGGAAGAGACATCGAACTGCAACTTTGAAAGCTGAAATAAACAAGTTGGGCAAATTAAGCACAATGTGAGACAAGATCAAGAAAAATTTGAAAAAAAATGTATACAAAGATATTGAGAATACTAGGAAACCTTTTTATAGATATATAACATGTGGAAGGAGTAAAGACAAACTGATAAACTGTGTATAGATTCTAATATTTATTCTCAGATGAAACAGATTATAGATATACTTACAGAATCTTATGCAGAACAGTTTGACTCCACAAAGGGGGTAATAAATTGTCCTAGTGACATCTCAGAAACTGGAATCAAATTAGACTATATTGAAAAAGAACTGTGCAAACTGGATCCAAACAAAGCACAGGGGGAAGATGGAATTAGTAATAATAACCGGAGAACACTTTAGCAAGAACTTACAGTACCATTATATCTATTACTCACTAGGTCATAATAAATATGGGGAGATTCCTCAAGATTGGAGACATGTACTTATTAAACCTTTTTTAAGGGAAAGGGGAGTAGGACAAACCAAGAGTCATATAGACCCTTAAGTCTACTTTCATGTTGTAGAAAATACTGGAGAAGGCATTATCGGATAAATTATTGTCAGAAATGGATAGGTTGGGACTTGAAACCATATATCAGCGTACATATGTTGAAAATAGATCTATTACCACTTGTAACATGATGTTCTATGACAATATAATAACAGCTATAAATGAAAAATTGTGCTGTGATGTTATTTATATAGATTTAAACTTCATCATTTGAGAGGGTCATACACAAAACACTGATCAATAAATTAGCACAACTAGGTATTGATGTACCCTTGATAAGATGGATAGCTACATGGCTTACAAATATGACATGGCAAATCTCATACAGCAATTGGGCAGATGAAATTCTTGGTTACTGTCAGGGTGTCCCATAGGGCTCTGTCCAAGGCCCTTTAGATTGTATCTTTCAGACCTAACATTTTCATCTCAGGTGTTTTACAGTCTATATGCTGATGGCCTAAAATTGGGTAAACTGATTACATGGGTTACAGATACAGCACATCTGCAAAAGAACTTGACTAAGTTGACCATTTGGGCACAAAGAATAATACGCTAATAAATACATCAAAACTAAGCATATAAGATTTGGGAGGTATAAACTGAAAAGTGAATATTTAATACAACACACAGTGACTGAAACTGTAGACTCATTTAAGGACCTGGATATATGAGTAGATCCAGCTTTGGGTTTTCTAATCATATCAACCAATTGGCTAATGATAGTTATAGAAAGTACAGTTGTGTACACTTACCATAAATGTAGATGTTCGAGTGTATTCACTCTTGCAGTCATCACATTTGGGTTATCCCTGCCAGGGTGGCCCTTGGCCAGCCTGAATACTAGAGACTTAGTACTTCTGCGTCAGTTGCAGTTTCTTGAGGACTGACGTCAGGTCGTCAGTGGTATAAAGTAAGGCAGCCAATGCCATTACATCAGTTTTTCTTGCCTTAACCTGTCAGGAGCCCCCAAACCAGGAGGCCAGGTTCTGGTGAAGAACCCCACCAGTGGAAAATAAATACCAAAAAGTCCACTGTAAGGGAAGGAGAACAACAAGGAAGAATGGTAGTAAAAGGAGAAAGAGAATAAAGGGGGTGAAGGGAGGGAAACCAGGACTGCAACAGTGAATAAACTCGAACATCTACAATTATGGTAAGTGTACACAACTGTACTATGTCCTTCATGTTTCACTGTTGTAGTCATCACATTTGGGTAGATTCCCAAAGCTGAGGAAATGGGTGGAGGCAGTCAAGTAAGCTAGGGGCTGGCTCGGATGCCCTGCAAGCTTGCAGAGACAAACCCTGCCCTGCATTTGGAGAAAAGAGGCAGGTGGTAATGCTTGGTAAAAGTGTGAACAGATGTCCAGGTGGCAGCCTCCAGGATGTCCCTGGTAGGGACTCCTCTGAGGAAAGCTGCAGAGGTGGAGGTTGCTCTGGTGGAGTGTATCCTGACCCCCTTGGGGGAGGCTTACCATGCTGTTTGTAGCAGAAATGGATGCAGTGTGCTATCCATCTGGAAATGGTTTTCTTGGAGATAGCTTTGCCTTCTGCCCCTGTAACAAAGCTAACTAGCAATAGATCAGATTTTCTGAAGGGTTTAGCCCTGTCCAGATAGTATCGTAGCTGTCTGTGCACATCTAGAGAGTGAAGAATTCTTTCCCCCTTGTTCTGGGGATTAGGAAAGAAGGTGGGCAAATGAATGGATTGGTTGAGAGCCACACTGAACACTACCTTGGGCATGAAGGATGGGTTAGTTCTGAGGGATACCTGGTCTGCATGGAAGATGACGAAGGGTTCCACAGCCATGAATGCTTGCAGCTCAAAGACTCTTCTGGCTGAAGTGATGGCCAGAAGGAAGGCTGTCTTCCAGGAGAGTAATTTTAGCTCTGCAGAAGAAGCTGGTTCAAAAGGAGGCAGGGTGAGCTTTTCCAAGACAAAGTTAAGGTTTCAAGCTGGTGTTGGTGCCCTTCTGGGGGGCCTCAACTTGCTAACCCCTCTGAGGAACTGTTTGATTAAAGGGTGTGAGAAAAGGGGCTGCTCAGTGGGAAAATGAGCAGAAATAGCAGAGGCATAAGTTTTTATAGAGGAGAAAGAGAGACCACTGTGTAGTAGGTCAGCTAAGCAATCCAGGATGAGAGGGATGGACAGCTGTGCCATACTGGCCCTCTTAGCCTGGATCCAGGTGTAGAACCTTTTCCATTTATCTGCATAAGACTTTCTGGTGCTAGGACGTCTGGCCTCATGGATAACATCCAAAACCTGTTTACTGAGGATGACAGATTGGTTCAGGATTAGAGAATAATTCAAGCTGCCAAACTGAGTGTCTGCAATTGGGGATGCATAAATTCCCCTTCCCTCTGGGTTAGGAGGTTTGGAATCTGAGGAAGATGCTATGGAGGCAGCGGTGACAGGCTGCACAGCAAGGGGTACCAGTGCTGTTAGGGTCAGTCTGGAGCTATAAGAATGGCCCTTTGTTTTTCCTCCCTTATTTTGAGCAGTACCCTGGGGGTGAGATGTAGGGGATGAAAGGCATAGACCGAGAGGTTGACCCAGGGGAAAGACAGGGCATCCACTTTCCAAGCCATGCAGTAATGCTCCCTGGTGCAGAATTTGCTGAGCTGATGGTTGGTGTGGGAGGCAAAGAGGTTGACCTTTGAGGTTCCCCATTTCTGAGTTATTAGGAAGAAGGTACTTCTGTTGAGCTGCCACTCGTGTGGGTCCAAAAGGTTTCTGATTAATTGGTCTGTCAGGGAGCTGAGAGAGCCTGGTAGGTATTGTGCTAACAGGTGTATTTACATGGAAGAAGCTGTGAGCCAAAGGGTCATGGTCAGCCTGCATAGAGGGTAGGACTGAGTCCCTCCCTGCTTGTTGATGTACCACATCACAGTGGTGTTGTCTGTTTAGATCAGGAGAAACCCTGGAGAGAGAAGGGGTTTGAAAGCTATCAAGGCATGCTGCACAGTCATCATCTCTTTTTGACAGATGTGCAGGGGGATTTGCTGTTGGCTCCGTTGGCCTTGTATGCACCTGCCACCAGGTGTGCACACCAAGCATAGTCTGATGCATCTGTGGTGAGGGTCTGGGCAGAGGTGTGTGGGGAGAAGGGCAGTCCCTTATTGTGGGAGCATGCTGTTGCCCACCAAAGAAATTCCTTTCTGAGGCAAGGAATTATAGGTAGAAGAATTTCCAGGGCTTGAGAGTGTTGACACCAAAGGCTCTTAAGGTACCACTGAAGTTTCCTCATATGCAGTCTGGCATATGGAATGAGGAGTATGCAAGATGTCATGAACCCCAGAGCTTGCAGGATTTTTCTTACAGAAAGCTGGGGCCTGGAGGCCAGTTGAGAGAAGTAGGCCGACAGGAAAATTTGTTTCTCTGGTGTAAGGTACGCCATCTGGGATGTTGTGTCCAGACTTGCCCCCAGAAAGATTATCCTTTGGGTTGGCAACTGTTTTGATTTCTTTTCATTGATTGTGTACCCTAGGGAGGTTAGTAGACTCTTTACGAAGGCCAGGTGTTGGAGCAGCTTTTCCTGGCTGTCTGCCTGAATAAGGCAGTCATTTAAGTAGGGGTAACTTTGAGTATTTCTTTGTCTGCAAAAGGCAATGGCCAGAACCAGGCATTTTGTGAAAACTTCGGGAACAGAAGATAAGCCAAAGGGAAGCGCAGAGAACTGAAAGTGTTGCGATCCTGCCCTGAAGCATAGATATTTTCTGCATGATTTCCTGATAGGTATGTGGAGGTAGGCCTCTTTTACATCCAGTGTGGTTAGCCAAACGGTCCTTGGACAGCATGGGTAGTAGCTGCTAGAGGGTGAGCATTTTGAATTTTGGGATCACTAGGAAGGTGTTTAGAATGGATAGATCAAGGATGGGGCACCAGGTGCCCTCTTTTCTGGGCACCAGAAAAAGTCTGGAGTAGAAGCCTTGGCCTAACTGTTCTGCAGGAGCGTGCTCTACTGCCCTCAAAGAGAGTAGGGAATGGATTTGCTTTACAGCCTCTGCCCACTGATTTGGCGGTAGATCTGGGAACCTTTTTGGGGTTGGAAGGGTGTAGAAGGAGAATTTGTATCCCTGAGATACAATATTCAGAACCCATTGGTTCTTGGTAATGGTGGCCCAGGTGCTTGAGTGAAAGGAGAGTTTTCCCTCCTAGGGGTAAGTGAAGGTGGGCAGAGGGGAGGTAGGGAGGAGAGGAGTCATTGTGAGTGCTTACTATAAGGGGGTGGCTTAGAACTCCCTGGTTTTGAAGTGGCGGCAGTCCACTGCTTAGATCTCTGCATTCCCTGGGGCTGCTGTCTCGGTGGTCTGTTTCCACAAGTACTAGGCAGAGCAGGAAAGGACCAGTGCTTGGAGGGAAAATGCCTGCTGAACCTAGAGGGCTGGACCTGTAAGAAATATTTAGCTGTTTGCATAGATTTTGCTTTTTCTTCCATCTTTTTTAAGACCTCTTATGCCTTAGTGCAAAATAAGTTATCTTTGTGCAAGGGTGCATCCAACAATTTAGATTTGACATTGTCTGGCAGGGGTTGTCCCTTAAGCCATGCATCTCTTCTAATGACAGATCCAGTGACTTCTGCCCTGTAAGAAGCTTCTAGGGCATCAAAACCACTTGACTTGCAGAATGCATTAAGTCTTGTAAATCTTTAGATTCTGCCCAACCAGGAAAGGACAACATTTTTTGTTTAAGAAGTTCCAAGGTATGATGCTGATATTTAAGCATATGGAACTGACAATTGAATGCCCTAACAGCAAGACTAGCTGAGGTGTATATATTTTTTTACCCCATCTGTCCAATGCCCGGGAATCCCTGTCTGAGGGGGGATTCTTAGCAGAGGTTGCTTTAATCCCTCTTGGCCCTTGAGAAATGACCTCAGGGTCAGCTGTTGGATTTTTAAAAAGATATTTGTGTCAGTCAGGTACTATGTAGTACCTGTCTGGTTTTCTGGGAGGAGGAGGTAGGGTGTCAGGAGTCAAGCTGGACTCAAGGAAAACATCATCTACCTCATCCAGGACTGGGGAGATGGCCAAGGGTCTGTGTTGCGGAAGATCTAAGAATTCCCTGAGTCTCTTTTTAGACTGAGGATAGTCCTGACTCTCCAATTGGAAATGCTCCCTTAAAATATGCAGGGTTTCCCCAAAGGAAAAAGCCTCTGGGGGAGAGGCTGAAGGAATGGATTCCTTTGCATCAGAATACTCATAAGTGGAGAGGGGCTGCATGTCTTCATAGTCAGATGCATCAGACTCATCTGACTCTTGTTCAGACAAAATTACTGGAGACAGATCTCTTTTCCTTTTTTGAAGGGGTAGCTTGGCTTCCCCTGATCATCATGCTAAGGTCTTCTACCATTTTAAGCATCTGAGACTGAGGCAAGGTAGCAGGCACCTGAGAGTGGGTAGTCGGTTTCTTGGGTGGGGTTTGAACCCTGGGCCTAAGGAACTCGGTGGTTTTCGAAAGAACAGTAGTCACGAAAGAAGATGTCAGTTTGTGTCGAGATTCAGAGGTGCAAAGGACTTCCCCAGAAGCCGGTGCCTGCTCGGCGGCTCCAGACCCATCCAAGGTAGAGACAACCGCAGGATCCTTAGACGAAGAAGAGTTTTGCGGCATTCCGGACTCCGAAAGGGTCTCGGTAGTGGCCTGTGAATCAATTGATGTGGGCATTAGGGGCTGCAAAAGTGCCTCACTGAGTACTGGAGGGCTGACAACTAGCTTAACAGAAGCATCATCGGAAGGTTTGGACCTGTGCGGTCTGTCTCTGTCTTTATCTTTATGTTTTTTCAAAAGATCTGCTGTTGGATGGCTTACTGAAGCCATATCGGAATTTGAGGACTGTAAACGAAAATATCTGGTGAAAATAAGGGCCCGACGACAGTTCTGGTGTTAAACAAAGCACAGAAGTGACAAAGGGGGATGTCATGGTCTGGGCCTAGGCAAGGGACGCAGTAAGAGTGGAAGTCTCGGTGTGGTATTTGCTTACCACAGGCAAGACAATTATTAACTTTTTCTGACATCGGAAATGAAAAGTCAGGTAGGGGCCGACCAGCACTTGTACGAACTGCTTCTGCTTCGGGCTCCACGGCAATAAAAACTGATGTAATGGCGTCAGCTGCCTTACTTTATACCACTGACGACCTGACATCAGTCCTCAAACGACAGCAACCAACGCAGAAATATTCTCTGGTATTTGGGCCGGCTGAGGGCTACCCTGGCAGGGATAACCCAAATGTGATGACTGCAACAGTTAAACATGAAGAACATCTGTAGGTCGTATAAATATATTTATAAAGTCTAGGAAATCAGAAATGATGAAGTCTTTGTTTGTTAATTACATTAGACCCAAACTTGAGAATGGAATAACAATGTGGAAACCTTATAAGAAAGCAAGCATGAGTAAACTGGAAAGAGTACAGTAGAAATAAACCAAGGGCTTCCATGGATGTGAAAATTTAAGTTATTATGAAAGATTAAAATATCTGAACTTGTACAATGTCTCATATAGATATTTAAAAGGAAACCTTATTCGAATGTATAGGGCATTTAGATACAACTACCTCTGGGAATGTTTGAGGTTATCAAAAAGTAGTAAACAACAATCAGACAACCTATGTAGAAGATTCTGTAGGAATGACAAGTGTACTGATTGTTTCTCTAAGAGAGCAGCTGATGCATGGAACAGACTACCAATTTACATTAAAGCAAGCACTGGTTTAGATATTTTTAAGAACAGCCTGGACACTTGTTACGGGAACAAGTATTTTGGTACATTGGCAGGTTAAAAAGGTATCAATGCCCATACCTGAAATATTTGTATATATGCATTTATGTACGTATCAAACACTTACGTATCTTGGAGTTTGGATGGGAAAGGACACAAGACAAACAGCAGGGGATATCCGCACAGAAGTGGTGACTAACTGCCGTTATTTACAGGAATAGGTAGAATACATCGCAGATGAAGGAGGATCAAAAAATCGAGCTAGTAAAATTATTCATAGTCCCTCTATTCTGTACGTTGGCCAGTTTTATTTTTATTGCCCAGACATAGAATATTAGAAAGCAAAGGGAAAGTAGTTGAGAAGCTTCTTTTGGGATGGGAAAAAAAGAGGGCGTCAGTTGGAAAATAGTACCTTTATCCACTGACAGAGTAGGGTTAGGAATGCTTTACTGTAAGGCAACTCAACTCATGAAAACATATTTAATGCAAATGGAAGCATACCAAGCAAAATGGTAAGATATGTTAATAACCCACTTGTTAGACAAATAATAGGGAATAGCATGAGGGATATGGGATGTACAGGGAAACCCCCCCACCCACCTACAGGTGTGGAGAACAATTCCTGGAGAGGATGAAAAAATGTATGGCAACAAGAGAAATTAAACCCTGGGTGAGGCTACTGATTCCTGCAAGATATTCAGTAATGCCAATTAACAGGAATGTACAGAATAATCCCTCAAAGAAAAATGGGGAACCCAGATATTGAGAGCAGTTGGAAATGGAATATGAGTTTATAACATGAGAGAAAGCTAGGCACAGAATTGGCTTGTCAGAGGGGGACTATTTAAATTTCATGGATTTAACAATAAGAATACAACTAATGCAGCAACAAGGCAGACCATGAAAAACAGTGAAGCTCTTTCAGGAAAGCGAAGACAGAGGGGGCAGATAAAAGACAACTGATAAGTAGGACCTACAGGGCACTTAAAAAAACATTCAACACATCTGATCTTAAGGCGAAGAAAAAATAAGAAAAAATCCTATCCATGGAATTAGGGGAAAGAACTGGCCCAAAATAGTTACTGCACCAGGACACGACATTACAGCCACAAAATTTACAATATTCACACAGAATTGCTCACATAAATATTTTAATTTGCCAGAAAGGTTTAAAGGATCTTTCCAAATAGTAGTGATTATTGTTGGAGATACACAAAAGCACTTAGAAGTATAGGAATACATATTTTCTGGGATTGCAAGGTGTTAGAAGAACTAAACATCAAATTTTTGCATATGGTTAAACAACTGGGGATGCAGAACACTGACCTCACTAGAGAAATGTTCCTGCTGTAACTGGTCTGCAGGTTCACAGGAGGATACTAGGTTATTGACCCAGATGCCCTTATAAGCCTAACCAAGAATTTCGTCCATGTTCCCTCAAAGTCGGACCCCGTTTCCTCTGTCCAGCAGGGACACAAGTGGGATGCCAGGGGTGTATTTTCTGTTTCCCATCCAGTCATCCAGGTTCCTCTTAAAGAGGGCTAGAGAGGTACTCTGCTTGACATGGAGAGGTGTTGACAAAGGGAGTCCTAGACACAAAGTTGTTGCTCTCACTGGTAGTGACAGTAGCACAGAAATGTATTACTAAACTCTGGAACACATTTTAAGCCCACAAGTTAGCCAAGTTATAAATATCACAGAAGAAATTAAATTAATTGAAGTAAATGAAAGGAACTGCCCAGTATCAAAAGGAATAACTCAAATATGGGCCCTGTGGGACTCAGTATTAGACGCCATACAAGAGGTACATGCAAAGACAGGGCAGTAAGTTAAAATTAAGAAAAATGACAGGATAAAGGTAAAGCAATTACTAGGAGCTAGTGGGGTTCTCCATTTTCATCTAAGATTAATTTTGTTTTTCTGTTTTCTTTTTGAAGTTGCTATGTAAATCAAAGGAAATGCCACTAATACAAAGACAAAGTTAGAGTGCAAAGCTACTGTCTACTGTCTAGTTCTAAAGATGTCTACAGAAAAATATAAAAGAGAGTACAAACCCAGGCAGTAGATGGTTCCATATATATGAAAATACAACTAAGGGAAGGAATAACATTTTTATTTTACTTTATAAAAGCAGGTTATTGTTTGAGATACATATGGAAATGTAAGTCACTGTTGAATTAAGCCAAATGACTTGTACATTGGAAGAACAAATAAAGTAGAGAATTAAAAAAAACACAAGTCTTATGCATATCTTCATATTACACTGCTAAACAATTACAAACATCTGCAAAACACTGCAAGTTAAACACAAGAAATCAGTGGGATGATTTCTAGCATTACGTAAGCTTCCATGTGGTGCCAATAAGTATTAAACAAACTCATTCTGGCACAGATTGTAACAAAACTATTAATGTATGACATACATATTCATAATTCTATGATAATAAATCGTGTTTTCACATGTTCTAACTAGCCCTTTTGGCTCAGAAAACATTCCTGACCTGTATACTAACTTGGACTGCAAAACAGCTTTCTGGACTCCTTCCTAGTGGACACTGCTTGAGACATTTACATAAATGCAATATTTATGCATTGTTGTACATGCTAAGGCTAAGCAAGTACAAATGTATTCGGACTTCTGGTTTAAGTCATTAACAGAAACATTAACATGACATATTCATAATTCAACATGAAAAAGTATCATGCTTTGTCAAGAACTTACTAGCTCATTTGAGTTATTAGCTATTCGTTACCTGTGTGCCAACAGCACTTGTGAACTTCCCCCAGCTTATATTTTGCAAACTATTTCTAGACAGAAACTATAATAAATATTATAAAACTATAACAAGCCTGGTAGCCACAACAGCATTAGCTCCAAAGAAGTTGTCAGCCAAACTTGCTCCACTTTTATGACTGGGTTACAGGAGAGCCTGACATAGCAGTACTAGTAGACATGACCTACTTACAGTTTGCCTAGGTCTTTGAATCTGCCCCACACAGGTGACATTTGTGACAAAGCTCCATCCTTTCCCACTCAAAGTTATTGGCAGTACAAGTCCTGTCTTTTACTCATCTGACTGCAGGGACATTTTTCATAGCTGAAGTTTTAGTAGTCTTTGAAGCTAAATGCTTACATTGGGCTGGTGGCTGCAAGAAGATGAAGGTCAGAAAGAGTAGGACGAAGATGTGCTTTTGGACTTCCTACACATCATTTTCTTCAGATGGGAATAAGGCTCTTCTATGATCCCAGAGGATGAAGGTTGAAGGTATGGCCACAACTGGATGAAAAAGTCACACAGGTTCACTGTGAATCATGACACTTGTTTAAACATCAACCTATTGGCACTATACCTACCAAAATCTTTGACTATAAAGTGAATCCCTTACAAGGTGGTGCCCTGATAGGATACTTGAAGAAAGTTTTGACAAAGACAAGAAGATCAAGGCACATGATAAGAACCTAGATGTGGAACTATATTTGGAAATGAGCTATGTATTCTATGACTTTGTTCATGTATTTGTTAACTAGGTTGATGAGCCAACCCATAAAGGATCTTCTTCAGCCATGATCTAGGACAACACAAACAGGGTAAAGTCTTGCAAATGGCTTACCATGAGTTCAGTACAGCTTTGAAAATTAACTTGTGAAAGAATTATTCAGACAAAGAGAATGGAGAAAAATAATTAACAACATAAAGAATCATCTGGAAGAAGAAGTACTGATCTTTAAGGAAAGAGTTTAAAATGAGGCAGAAAGATATCTGATAAAGTTCATAGGTCATAGGTAGGTACTAGGCTATTGGCCCTAGGGTCTATATAAGTCTAGCCAAAGGTACCCTGGCTTCCGCCACCCAAGAAAATTATTTTCCTGTGCCACTGTCGAGCAGAGCCACAGAAGTGATCCCTGGGGTGAATTTCCTATCTCCCATCCAATCATCAAGATTTCTCTTGAAGAGTGCTAATGAGGAGCTTTGTTTGATATAGATAGGTAGTTTGTTCCAGAGTATGGGAAGTCTCCGGGACAGGAATCTATCCCTCCAGCATGTTCTGTTTATTGTGGTGACAAGGTTTAGGTCCCTAGACTGTGTAGCTCGTAGGGATTGGGATTTCTTTAAGTGGAGCATGTCTAAAATCTCTGGGTTTGACATAGCTTTGTGTGTTAGGCAGAGATCACCTCTGAGTAGGTGAAATGCAACGGAGTAAAGCTGCAATTTTTTGAGACGGTCTGCATAGGGCATCTGTTTGAGGCCGGTAATCCTCTTTGTGAGGTATTTCTGTGGCCTTTCCAGTTGTTGATGTCTTGTGAGGTACATACCAAAAGGGGCATTGTACTCTATAATGGGTCTAATGAGTGACGAGTAGAGGGGAACAATGACCTCTTTTTTCCTGGATGAGAAACCTTTTGTGATGAGGTGTGCCACGCAGAAGGATTTCCTGACTACTGTGGCGATGTGATTATCAAAAAAGAGACTACTGTCCACCTGTGTCCCAAGGTCTCTTATCACACTTTCAGTGTTAAGTAGACTACCGCCTATGTGGTAGTTCATGGGTACTGAGTTTTTACCAAAAGGGATGACAATGCACTTTTTGGCATTGAGCTTGAGGCCATGGCTTTGACACCAGGCATCTGTCTCAGCGAGGCCCTTTTGTAGGATGTCTACATCTTTTGGAGTTTTGATTATGGCTCCTAGTTTGCAGTCATCTGCAAACTTTGTTAGCCAAAGACCTTTTGTGTTGGCCTGTACTTCAGAGAAGTAGATACCAAACAGGAGAGGACCCAGGACTGAACCCTGTGGTACTATACTTGTCACTGGTCTGAAGTTGGATTTGGAGTCTGCTACATTCACAGTGTGGGTTCTGTCAGTGAGCCAGTTGACAACCCATCTTGTGACATAGGGATTTATACCTAGTTTAGTGAGTTTATCTATAATTCCAGAGTGGGGGATGGTGTTGAAAGACTTGGCGAGATCTAGATAGGCTGTGTGAACCACATTACCCTCATCTACGGCTTTGGTGACTGCTTCAAAGAAGTCTATCAGGTTTAGGAGACATGATCTGCCTTTTACAAACCCGAACTGGGTGGGGTCCTGAGTTTAGAGATTACCAATGTCATTGTTTATAAGTTCCATGATGATACGCTCCATAGCCTTGCAGACCAGGCTCGTTAGGCTAATGGGGCGGTAGTTTCCGGGGGCTGTGGTGGCTCCCTCTTTCTGGAGTGGGATAACTGTCGCTGTGCACCATTCAGTGGGCACATAACCTGAGGTGAGGCTATAATTGAACATGGTACTTAGGTGGGGTGCCAGTTCATTCTGTAGTTCATGTAGAACACAGCCTGGGATGTCGTCAGGTCCCATGGATGCTGTGTTCTTGGCTTTGGATAGTGTGTTTCTTACCTGTGCAGCCATGATTACAGGAACTTTGCACTCTTCTGGTATAGAGATGGGCCCTTTAGGGGATGACAGGGGGGTAAAGTTAGCGCTGAACCTATCTGCCAGGATGTTGCCAATATCAGTTGATTCTGTATATTTAGTGCCATTGTGCTGTAACTCAGAGCAGATCTGAGTGTTGCCATTGAGATTCTTGACATAGCTGTAGAATGCTTTGCGGTTGTCTTTAGAGTCAGTGGCGATTTTGTTTTCATAACTAGCTTTGGAGGATTTTATGAGGGATCTCAGCTTCTTACTGAGACTGACCAGGGAGTTTCTCCAATCACGGGATTTTACTCTTTTTTGCATCAGTTTCTTTCTTCTGTTGTAGAGTTTGTTTATGGCAGGCGACCACCAGATTGGCTTCCTTGTTTTGGAGAATAGCATCTTGGTTCTGTTGGGGATTGCACAACCATGCACTCATGTAAGTGCTTATAAAGTGCATTTGTGTAGGATTCAGCAGTCATACCTCTATTATCTGTCAGCATGGGTGTCGTGAAGTTTGCCACTTCTGTCTTAAGAAGCGTGAAGTTGGCTTTGGAGAAATTTTTTACTGTGGTTTCCCTAATGGGGGGTAGGGGAGGGATGTGGATGTCTAGGGTGATTAGCTTGTGGTCGGATCTGACCAATGAGGAATTGACCTCTGGTGTGGAGCACCGGTTGCCCATGTTGGTAATAACCAGGTCTAGGATATTGCTGCCCCTGGTGGGGGTGTGGATAAGTTGATCCATGGCATTGGAATTTATGAATTCTAGAAAACGTTGAGCACAAGAGTTGGTACATGAGTAGTTTTCCCAGTTAATGGTAGGGTAGTTGAAATCACCCATTATTAGGGTGTTGTGTTGTACCCTAATATTTTCCAGTGTATGCGGTGGTGGTGCTGCGGTAGCTAACTCTAACTTTGTCGCCTCACAGTAAGATGTTGTGCCGTTCGATCCTCAGCTAGAGCATCTTCTGTGTGGAGACATGCGTGAATGGGCATACCTTCGTTGAAGGTTGTGCGTCAGGGCTGGCAAATTCGGCACATAAAAAAATCTACTGCCAATCATTAGCGGACCGCAGTTCCGCTGTGGCGACCCCTAACCGGGAAAAGCCGAAAGACACAAAATTAAGAAATGAGGAGTGGGAATCCTGGGGCATGGTAGGGGATCTGTAGCAAGCTACAATTTGGATTGCAGTCTTGCCCAGAGTTAGTTGCACTTGGATAATCTCGGATGCATTATGCTGAGCAACTAGCCTGGAGGTGTGGATATCCTTAATGAATATGGACACGCCTCCGCCTTTAGTGTTTCGGTCCAGGTTAGGTGGCCGAAGGGTGTGGTATGAATTATAGCCTGGTAATGCAGGGGTACTCTCTGGAGCCTTGAACCAGGTCTCTTTCATTGCACAGACGTTGATGTTCTCCATTTTAAGGAGTGCCTCGAGTGAGTGCATTTTGAGGTTTAGACTTCTAGCATTGAGTAGCAATACCCTCAGATTCTTCTTGCCTGTACCTGTTACGGTGGTGAATTTGTCATTTGAACCTTGCCTAAAAAAGGCACTATAGGGGTGGCTAGAGCCTTAGCCCGTATCTGGAATCCGAGGGGCAACAGGTGCAGGCCATCTCTGGCATAGTATCGTGGTTTGTCGATCATGTCATCCCAGGCAGACAGATACGGGATCCCCTTAGAATGACACCAGAAGCTTAGCCAATTGTTGAAGTCAATCATTTTGCCCTTGTACTGTGGCATCATTCTGGGTGATGGCAGGATGCTCTCAGGGCTAGGGTCATACCTGCCTGGGCTACAAGATCAGACAGCTCCTCCATGTCCCTTTTCATGTAGTCCAAGGAGGTACATCTCAGGTCATTCACACCAACATGGACAATGACAGAGTCATATTTGTACTTGTTGTGGAGTGACCTGAGTGCATGCATTATGTGGCGGATCCTGGCACCCGACGGGCAGCTGACAGTAGCTTTCTCCTTGTTTACCCTGGTGAGTGGAACATCAGTGTGCCTGACTATAGAGTCACCTATGACTAGAGTGTTGGGTACGTTGTTATGCCTTATGGGCTGTGGTTGAGTGGCACACTGAGTTTGTGGGCTATGTGTCATTTGGGTTGTGTTGGGGGGTAGAGGTTGCTTGTTTTTCTGCTTTGGAGGTCCCTGTTGCTTGGGCAGGTTTTTACCGAGAGCCTCCGTGAACGTAGGTGTGTGTTTTGTGTTTCTATGTGTGTGTTTTGGTGGTGTAGGTTTTGAGGGACTATGTGCTGAGTGTGGTGTGGTGCAAGTGTTTACCTTCTCCTGTTGACTGTCTAGTCCAGTCTTGGGTGAAGAGAGCTTTGCTTCCAGTTTAGCTATATAAGTGCATCTCTCACAGGTTGTAGTGTTGGATGGTAGGAGGAGAGGGTTGTCTGTGTACATGAGGCAATTACTGCATTGCCTCAAGATGCCCAGATTCATCAGGTAGACAGGAGAAAACACCGGGAGCTGAACCTTAGACATGCCTGGATAGGTGCTTATTTGTTAAGTACTAGAAACTGTTTTCCTCTAGACAGTGAGGAAAGTTGAGTGCTGTAGTAATTTGTAGCTTATTTAGTGCTTACAATAAGTTCTGAACAAGTGTTGAGCTCAAAGAAACAGACTTGAGTGCTGAAACAAAAAACTGGCTAGTTCTAAGAAACAAAATTAAGCTAGAAGGCTTCCCTCCAACACAGAAAGGCTTGGAGGCCTAGAAGCCTACAAATAGTCCTGGACACAGCAAATCTATATCCAGACTAGACTACCCGCAGGAAACAAGCTTAGAAATTATTATTATTTTTTTTTTTTTTATAGTGGAAAGAGAGAAAGAAGTAGCAGAAACTATGCTGATTGGCCTTCGCAAATGTTCTTCCTGTATTGGGTAAAATGAGGTAATGACACTAGACTGGGAGTAGGGTCCCAGATCAAATTTACAGTAGGGGCGGGCAACTGCAAAGCCACCAACTATAAGAACACCATACCAATAGGAAGGGAGGGTGGGAAACAAACTGCAGAAATGTTTCTCACTGCAGAAAAGCAGCAGTGAGCCTTTAAATGAAAGTTTTAAACAGCTAAAGGAGCCTCTAGAGAAAGCATTTAACTGCAACAAGTTATCAGAAACAAACAACCCAACAGATGCTTAATAAAAGTGGACAACTTCCAGTGAATACCTCACACACAGTGAAACTAGCTAGAAAAATATACAGTACACAAAGTGCTATAGATAACTTGAAAAAATAAGCAAAAAAACAGGATACTTAATGTTATATATTATAGATCCGAATTTGCTCCTTGTCCTTCCTTCGATTAGCTCAGTGTGAAATGGCAGAAACACTCACAACTTAACTTCTTCGGTAACCGAAAGTTGAAACCTGAGACAACTTTTAAGAAACAAAAAGCTCAAAAGAACCAATGAGGTTCACTTTTTAACAAAGCCAGTTTGGCTGAAAGAATTGAAAGCATCACACCAAATGGGTTATCTCTCTGAATTTTTATTGTTTGTTTGTTTTTTTGGAATTGCACCAAAATTCTGTGTCCTTATAGGTTCATAGGTTGGTACTAGGCTATCGGCCCTAGGGGCTATACAAGCCTAGCCATAACAATTCCCTGGCTATTTCTTCCTACACTATTTACTTCCCTGGACCCCTGTCTATCAGGGCGACTGATGTGATCCCCAGGGTGAATTTCCTTTCTCCCATCCAATCGTCAAGGTTCCTTTTGAAGAGGGCCAAAGAGGCACTCTGCTTGACATGTATGGGCAGTCTATTCCATAGTCTGGGGAGTCTCTGGGTCAGGAACCTATCCCTCCAGCATGTTTTTTTTTATTGTGATGACAAGGTTTAGATCCCTGGAGCTTTGGAGAGTGCGTTTTCTACCTGTGTGGCCATTATTACCAGAATTTGGCAATCTTCCGGTATTGAGATGGGCCCTTTAGGGGGTAAGGGGGGTGAAGTTGGGCACTGAATCGATCTGCCAGGATATTGGCAATATCCTTGGGATCAGTATATTTAATGCCATTCTGTTGTAGCTCAGAGCAGATCTGAGCATTGCCATTTAGATTCTTTACATAGTTATAGAATGCCTTGTGGTTGTCTTTGGAATCTTTGGCAATTTTATTTTCATAACTAGCTTTGGAGGATTTTATGAGGGATCTCAGCTTCTTACTGAGGCTGGTAAGGGAGTTTTTTTGAATCCTGGGATTTTCCTCTTTTCTGCAACAGTTTCTTCCTTTTGTTGTAAAGTTTGTTTATCGCAGGGGACCACCAGATTGGCTTCCTTTTTTTTGGAGGAGAGCATCTTGTTTCTATTTGGGGATGGCATGATTAATGCATGAGTGGATGTGCATGTACAGTGCCTTAGTGTAGGACTCAGCAGTCGATCTTTCAGTTCCCGTCTCCATGGGTGTCATGATGTTTGTCACTTCTGACTTGAGTAGCATGAAGTTGGCTTTAGAGAAGTTTTTTATGGAGGTTTCCTTACTGGGGGGGTGGGGGTGGGATGTGGATGTTAAGGGTGATTAGCTTATGGTCTGACCTGACCAACAAGGGGGTGACCATAGGTGTGGAGCAGGCTGATTTTTTATACAGTTGTTTCTTTTCATCTCCATTTGATCTTATTTTACATTTCTCAAGACTTTTTTCCTTTAATGAAAACCCTCAAACAAAAAAAAATACAGTTTTAAAACACTATCCCCTACTAACTTAAAAGAAACAAACAAAACAATGAACATTTTTAATAAATGAAGTTTAATCCCCAGAAAGCAGTAACTGCCAAAAAATCAACAGCTACACCCACAGGTGACATTTAATCTAAAATTAAGGTTACCCAAGCTAAAACACATGTTCCAGCATGTGTTTCTACTTACGCCAATTGCTGTCTGTTCTTTTCTTATCTCTATTCCTCTCCCAGATATGAAACACATTTTGTATGCTTTCAGAAAACAATTTTTAGTCCTAACAAAAAGTTTGCTAGCTACCTTTCAGTAAAACTAAATTATACACTGTTCAGTTTAATGTATTTAAGTATTAAGGCCACTGGTGAGGTTTCTCTTATTCACGTCCCATGATTTCAAACCTTATTTTTCACTAAACTGCTTGTCATTGTATCTTTAAATTTTGCATTCCCTCAGCAAAGAATGCTTAGAACTCTCAAGATTAATTGCCTGCACTGGCAGACAGATTGTCTCCATGTAAAATTAATTGGCTATGAGGGAAAAAGCTAACAACTTGCAGATACATGAAATCTTTATAAATTTCACTCAGAACAGAATGTACAGAATTCCCCTGGCAAACTGCCTTCAGCTGCAGACTTCTTGAGTCTATCTGAGAAAATTTGCTAATGGAAAAAAAACAAGCCAATATCTTTGCAGAAGCAAGACGTTTAGCATTTTACAAACTTTATTTTGTCTTGTTCTCAAACATATTTGTTTACAAAAAAATAACTTCTTTGTAACTTGAGCCAAGGACATTAATGTGGATATCCATTTTTGTAAAAAGAAGGGAAATTACCATCTTAGTTCTATGTATAACATAATCAGTACACTTTTACACCCCACCTCCACCCTCACCCCAGCAGTATAAGACAACTAACAGCAAGTACTTGCTTGCTTAACATCTTTAACAAGTACAACAGTCACTGAAAAGATTCCCTATTTAAAATACTCCTGACTGCACACTTTACAAAACTGCTTTACAATATATCATGCATTTTACATCATGAAAAGTTTAATACACAAACTGATAAGAACAAAAGCAGTTTTACTTACAGTTACTCCCCTCCCACACTTTAGTTTCCTTCTAAACATTAAAGACAATAATGAGGGGTATAGGATTTGCAGTCCACCCACAAATTTAACAAAGTCACCAAAAGTGCAGTCTTTTCACAGCCACTTTTATTTGCAAAGACATATTTGCCAAATGTGATTGGTGCTTTATAATCTCACATTTATTCATTAATTTTTGTTGCTTGTCTTCTTCCTGATCATCTCCATCTCCCAACAGTTAACTCAGGTTCAAGTCCAATTTACTCCTCATTCTTCTAGTCATTTCCTGTGTTTTTTCTGTCTCTCAAGCATTTTCCTTTGGAACACTGGAAAAGGTTTTACTGGCAAGTCTATCTGTCAGCTTTATTGTCAGAAGAATGAAAGCATAGTCCCCTTCTGATTGTTGGCTCGCTTTTTTGTTGGATAAACTTATTTATGGCCTCCTTAGCCTGTTCTGCATAAAAAATGACTGTGATCCTCCAGCACAAAGAGGTTCATAGGTATATACCAGGCTAACGATAACCAGGGCCTTTATAAGCCTAACCATGCAACCCTACCCAGTTCTGCCCCTATGTATCATGGGTATTTATTTGGAGAGGGTATGTTAGGAAGTTTCTAGAGGTAATGTGGGGGGTATGTTAGACAAAGGTACAGTCATGCCCAAACCATCAGAGATATGGGGGCCAGACCAAGGGAGAATTTCTGATTTCCCATCCATGGGTCAAGGTTCAGTTTAAAGTTAGGAATGGACTCTACTTCACAGATATGGGGAGCCTGTTCCAGATCATGGGGAAACTCTGTCTAGTCAACAAGTCTTATTTATATCACAAGCTAAATTTAAGTCCTTGAATCTAGTGGTTCTGATGATGTTCATTTTGTGGATGTGCAAAAGATGTGCAAAGTCAGAGGATGTTTTATATTTAAGGCATAGATCGCCTCTCAGTAACTTACAGGAGACAGAACACAGAGCTACGGCTTTAAGGTGATCCATATAGGACGATGTGTTTATATTCTGGATTATCCTGGTAGAAAACCTTTGTGAGCACTCCAATAGTTGTACATGTCTGGTCAGATACATGCCAAAGGGGGCTTTATGCTGAATGATGGGTCTGTTAAAGACCAAATAAAATGGCATTGTGACTTCCTTTGACTTGAATGCCACACAATTATTAATAATTTGGGTGACATAGAATTATTTTCTTACCAACCACATGTTGGTCAAAGGGCAAATTACTATCTACATATGTTCCCAGATCCATGACTACAAAGTCAGCTCTCAGGGGTGTCTTAACAATGGAGTAATTAGCTTGGGTGGTATTTTTCCAAAAAGGCACTATAATGCATGTATTGGCACCGAGTTTTAATCTGTGACTGTGGTACCAGCCATTTGTCTGTGTTACACCCCCTCATAAGATGTTGTGTCATGGGGAACTCTGAAAACAGCCACTCAGCATTTTCTGGTTGCTTGGATAAATTTGCTTTTCTTCTGGTGACAGTAAATAATCATTTTCTACAAACTCTCTGCTGTCTACAATTTGTAATACTTTACCTTCTTCCACAATTTTGTTACAATGAACGCTTTCTGCTGATATGATTGCATCTTTACTAATACAGGTATTGGCTGCTCTCCCATGGCCAAGTTTGGAGCAGACGCATGACGTTTCCCTTCAGTTAATAAATCCTGTTATAGAATACTAGTCCAGTTGCTTATTTGTGTTGTCATAAAATTAATACAGTCTGTTCCTTCCAGTTTCTCTTTTACAACAGAAAATGTCAGATTTTCTCAGCAAGTTCTGTCTTCTAATTCTATTTTTTGAAACCGGTCTCTTGAGAAGCCCCATACTCATAGTCTTTTCTTCATTTCAACCTCTGATTTTGTAGTTTTATCAGTTTATCTGAACAGCCAAAGCTTCTATTTTTCTAGCCTTTTGTTATTTGAGTTGATATATTCATTCAATGTTTCATTTACTTCACTCACCTCTGAGTACATTTGATTTTTTTCCTCTAAATTACTGGAAGCAATCTCTTGAATCAAAGCTGAAACTTGAAATGCTTTTTGCTGAACAGCTGCAGGATCTTTACCAGACAGTGTTTTTTTCTTCACCTTTTCTGGTTAATTTTCTTTCAGATTCTCCAAATGTCTTCTTTGCTGGCTTCCAGGCAGTATACTTACTAGCCATTTACTGAATTTTACTCAAATAACTGCTTCAGTGGCACTCCCTTTTCCTGTGTTCTGTTTTCACACTGGGAGAGATGAAATTAAGCTACTGATTAGTGTGCAGGCATCTTGGAAATTCCCAGTGTTGTTATAAATCAATTTTTGAAATTTCATTATAGAATTTGAGAATATCTGAGAGCTTGTCTTTGAATTGTTACATTGGTTTCAGGCAGGTTGGCTAGCTTGAAGGAAAAGGTTACTAGCTTATGGTTTGAATTAATCTGCTAGGCAGTTACTAGCTGATTTGTACATGATGAGATATCTGTAAATACAAAGCCAGGAGGAATATGTTGTCCTTCAGCTGAGATAGTAAGAATCTGTGCCATTGAGATTTTATTTACTAGATCTAAAAATGTCTATGCACATCCTATGCTGGAGGCGTATGTACTCTAGTCAATTAAAGTCTCCCGCAATAATGTGGTTCAGTAGTGTTAAACTTACTTGTAATGACTGTGGGCCAAGCTTTGCAATGTAGTATTACTATGGGCAGCCACAAGCTACCTTTAGGGGACTAGGGCTTTGGCACTGTGCATTATGCAGCGACATGAAGCTTCCTGTAGTGTACATAGCAACAGAGTATTTACTGATAGGATTTGGTGAGTTGGTTATACCAGGAAAAGTTACAATTGAAAGCACATTCATCTGTACAACCCCACTACACTAAGAATAGCTCCAGACAATATAAAATAAACAGGGAAATGAAAAAAAAATGAAAAATAGCTAAGGTTCTAACCAGTAGTATTTATCTTCCCCAGAACTCAGCCATACAAATGTTGCCCATCCTTCCTGGGTCATCGACACATAAATGGAAACAACCTCCCTTTTTATCCATTCTAAATATATAAAGGACTTTATAACCCAAAATGGATACAGGTTTATTCCTTGGATTGAACCAGGTCTAAATAATACAGTGTATGCTCCCCAACAATTCTTACCTCCAGCTTTAACAGTTTATTGTTCAAGCTCCTAGTATTTGTCAAAAGACATTTGAAATAAGCTATGGAGTTCTTAATCACCATAAAGAAGGTAACCCTATAATTTTTTTTAAAACCTGGTCTGGTAACCAAGAAGTAAATTATATTTGCTTTTGTGTAAACATACTACTGGAGAAAACGGTTTTCTAGAACGGGACTGGCAATGCAAAATTCTTTGCTTATAGACATAAAAATCTGAAAACAATTAGGATTATTAAAAAAAAAGATTAAGACAATTTCTACAAATGAATCTAAGTGTACATCTTCTCATGAAACTGGGTAACTGGAAAAAAAAACAATAACTGAACATAAACAATTATAAATACAGTGCTGTATATTTGATTCAAATGCATCTACCTCCATGTTGGGTAAAGCACCACAATTCAATTATAGCACCTACTGAAAATATAATTTTTATTCCTTATGAAAACACAATCCTGCTTATTAATTTCATATGCATCTACCTTCATGTCTATAAACTGCTAGGACACTTGTATTAAATATGCATATATATGTTAATTTACTTTGTTCTAATTTTCTGTATGCAAGGAATAAGTGCTTTTCAACATACTGGCAATTTTCTGTACTTTTGTACAAAAGTTGTGACTGAAAAGTAGACCAGCTCACGTATAAAACAAACAAACTACTCAAACTGATTTAAATAACCAAGTACAACACAGAAACCACTTGAAAAGCAAACTGTAAAACTTCAATAGCTGTAACTTTAAATGAAAGGAAAACACGGTACAATAAAAAAACAGAACTCTCTCAATTGATTTAAATAGCAAAGTGACAAAGTACAGTAGAATAAATGTACTTTCTTATTTACTGGATGCAAAACGGAATCATAATGCTACTTTATTTTTCAGCTTGTGCACAGGCTCACAGCTACCAGGAGTGTTAAGAATTCAAGACAACAGTGGCTCATCTACACACATTAAATATAAAACAAACAGCTTATGCACAGGCTCACAGCTTCCAGGAGTGTTAAGAATTCAAGACAATAGTGGCTCATCTACACATTTAATATAAAACAAACAGGAAAAATCAAAGAAGGAATGAAAACAGCTAAAACTCTAAACAATAGTGATATTCCCCAGAACTGCTGCAATTACAAAACTGCCAATACATGGCTCACACATCTGGCCAAAACTGGCTGTTTATTGGAACTTTGAAAAGTGACTAAACCACAGCAAATAAATGCAGCAACACTGATTAATTCATTTAAAAGGGAAAAATAATCTGAAACAAAGCACAAACTGTAAAATGACTTCAGTTAATTGCTATAACTTCAAATTCAGAGAAAACACAGTAAAGATAAAGACAAAATGACAAAAAACACTCACAACTGATTTAATAGCTAGGCAACTTAAAGTGCAGTAGAACAAATGTACTTTCTGGTTTCAAAACACCACTTTGTTTTTTTTAGTTTGCACACAGTAGAACAGCTTCAAAGGGTCTTAGAATAAGACAGCTGTTCCGCTTGTGGTTTATAAAATAAACCTTTTGTGTTGGTCAAAATAAAAGGAATTTAAATCAGCAGGTATATGAGCACCAGCAAAGACACCCATCACACTAAATCATTTAAGTTATGCAAGTCTGTCAGAAAGTGTATTATTATAGCAATAACCCATGCCTGGGTGTGGGTAATGCTGGATTTACCCACGGTTGGTGTGGTCTGGTCACGAGGACGAAGCCCGTGTGGCCAAACAAAGCCAACCATGGGTAAATCCAGCATTACCCACACCCAGAAGTGGGTTATTACTATTATACAATGACATTATTTAAGAAAAAAAATAATTACTTTTCTTAAATAATGGCATTGTATAATGCCTCCTTGCTGCCCTTCCGCACCTGTCTGGTATTCTGCGGCAGTTCTGATGTACTGCGCATGCGTATGCCTACACAGGACATCAGAGCTGTGGGCAAAAGCAATGGAGAAAACAAGATCTCCGTTGCTTTTTACAAACTGTTTTGCTATGTTAAATGGGTTTAACATAGCGAGACAGCTTTAAAAAAAGCAATGGAGAATCTCCGTTGCTTTTTTTAAAGCTGTTTCGCTATGTTAAACTCCTTTAACACAGCGAGACAGTGTGAAGCAACGGAGATCTTGTGTTCTCCGTTGCTGTAAAAAAAAGAGTTACAGTAATGGAAAAAGTCCGGGCGACCAGACCTTTTTCCATTACTATAACTCTGATCTACAACGTGCACGCTGACCAATCAGCGTGCAGGTTTTTGAATATTAATAGGGAGTTGTTGTATAATATAGCAATAACCCATGCCTGGGTGTGGGTAATGCTGGATTTACCCACAGTTGATGTGGTTTGGTCATGAGGGCAAAGCCCGAGTGGCCAAACAAAGTCAACCGTGGGTAAACCCAGCATTACCCACACCCAGAAGTGGGTTATTGCTGTTATACAATGACATTATTTAAGAAAAAAAAAAATTACTTTTCTTAAATAATGGCATTGTATAATGCCTCCTTGCTGCCCTTCCGCAGCTGTCTGGTATTCTGCGGCAGTTCTGATGTACTGCGCATGCGTATGCCTACGCAGTACATCAGAGCTGTGGGCAAAAGCAACGAAGAAAGCAAGATCTCCATTGTTTTTTTACAAACTGTCTCGCTATGTTAAACGAGTTTAACATAGCGGGACAGCTTTAAAAAAGCAACAGAGAATCTCCGTTGCTTTTTTTAAAGCTGTCTCGCTATGTTAAACTTGTTTAACATAGCGAGACAGTGTGAAGCAACGGAGATCTTGCATTCTCTGTTGCTGTAAAAAAAGAGTTATAGTAATGGAAAAAGTCTGGGCGACCGGACCTTTTTCCATTACTATAACTCTGATTTACAACGTGCACGCTGACCAATCAGCGTGCACATTTTTGAATATTAATGGGGGTCATTGTATAATATTTATTTTTCATTTTATTTTATATTACTGAGAGAGTGTCATTACACAGTAAGGAAATGATAATGATTTGCAGTTGTAAAAAGACAGAAGCACTGGCAGTTATTGCTACATATTGCTACATGTCAATACACTTCCTGGCCCAAATGACACTATTAATTATATTTTGAAATCAGATTCTTTGAAACACTAACTAGCAGCAATGCTGCATTTTAGTTTGTGGGCATACATCATTTTTATATACATTTCTAAGATTTCATTTACATGAGTTTACATGGACCTGTTTGCCCTTACCTGGATTTAGTTATTTGTGTTACAAATTAAACAGTATTGTGCTTTTTATCAAGTCTTAAATTTGAGGTTGAAATTACTTATGAAAGAACAAGTATTTCTGCTTCCTACTGGATTTTGACCCCAATGGCTTTAATTAATTTTTTCCTTCAGTTCATTGGGTCATATATTCCCAACCACCAAACACTGTTAGAAAAGCCTACTACAACATGGAATATGACTACACTCTTATCCTAATACAGGTATTATATGCACTTATATATATATATATATAAAACATCTTGAGATTTTCACAAGCATACATGTTAATTTCATCAGATTCCTTATTATTAACAGGTCTTAACTATTTGCAAAATCATTAAAATCATTCTTTATTTCTCATTTTATTAAAAACTTTTGACCATCCAAACCTGCCCATTATGTCAGCTACAATATTTCTTTTCATTCACTGTCTTCACTACTTGCATAACCTCATATTATTTTCAGGGTTGTCTTGCCCTTAAGCATACACATTTTTCAATAAATCAAGCACTCATCCACATAACTGCAACAAAGAGAGAGTGTGTGTATACACACACACGCGTGCCTGCAAATACACATACTCAAATGCATATTTTTTCATCTAAAATAGAAGACCTTAGTCTATGTGCTCTGATAATGGTGTAAATACAGCAAAGACATATTCTGGACTGCAAAAAGTATCTTGTGGTTATGCACTTTGAGTGTGAGTGTGTGTGTGTGTGTGTGTGTGTGTGTGTGTGTGTGTGTGTGTGTGTGTGTCTATATTTTTTTTGGATGGCATAGTGACTGTTGAGCATGGAAAGCACACTGCTTGGTCTGCTGTTATGTCTGATGTTTGCACTTCATTTAGCATTGCCATGGAAAGAGTTTCTGAGTCTGAGGCAGGCAGGCAAAGCAGAGACAGAATGCAGAGTTTCTAAGTCTAAGCAGGCAGGTAAACCAGAGAGCGGTAACTCTCCAACTAATAATGAACAGCTGCCTTTAGGTGTATATCATGCCATTGCCTTGTGACAAAGTGTTATATATACCCAACCTCTAAGTCTGGAGAGGATCCTGAAGAGATGTCGCCAGAGAGCTACGTGTGAAGAAGGAAGTCAGTCTACAACACGTCACAGAGATTTGGAAAAATAATAGCAGCTGCTGTCTTACAAAGGAGAAACTAATGGAATTCCTTCTGCCTATATGGATAATCATATGTCAAAGGAAAAAAAGACTGCTGTGTGTAATTTCTGCTTATTCATCAAAGAATCACAGTCATTAGGTATGCTGGTGGTATTGTGGTCTTTACCACATTATGATAATGAGGGGATCCAGTGTTATGCATGCTCCCACTGGTGAGAACTTACCAGCATCATGGAGTAGGCAGAACAAGAAATGGTTAGCTAGCAGGTTTGCTGATACAGAAGGAAACTCCATTGCAAGTTGAAATTTTCCTACCATGCAGCAGAAATATTGGTGGGGAGTGGCATTTCACTAGCTCTAGCATGTTGCTCAGCTCTGTCTGCTAAGTAACATACTAACAGGGGAGGGTGATTACTGCAGTCATGGACATTACAGTAGTTTACTACATGCTATTTGTGTCCTATAGTTTACACGATGGGTCCAAGCATTTACAGCACTGTTGGGACTTTTGTGAATGGATACAATCAAGGGATAGGGTCTCTGACACGAGACACAATGCAATGGAACAGAATTACTTAAGGGGTCTTGAATGATCCCACTCCACTATGTTACAAGGCTTGCAAATCAGGCAGGGCTTTGTGTGCTATTCAATGTGTACCATAGAACAGATATTTCATAAGCCTCTTCCCTAATCTCACTTGATCAAATATTTTATTACTAAGAAACTTATTCCATTCTCCAGTCCCTACCCCTCTACAAAATTTCTATCATTACTAAGTTAAAGTATTCATATCCCCCACTTACATAAGACAGGCTTCACCATAATTAGATATACCTTATTACCCACACTCTGTAACCTACTCCAATACCCCGTTTTTGTTATCATTCCCCAAATGTTTAATAACAAACCTGACCACCTTTATTATACTTCCAACTCCTATATACTAGTTACTGATTTCTGTAGCACAGAACATTGAACAACCTTTCCTCTTTCTTCAGCAGAGAATATAGCATAGTTTTCCTAAATGACAACCAATCAAAGCAGTTCTGCAATTAGAATGCATTTTATACTAGCAAGTGTAGTGTAACACTCTGCTTTGCTGCAGAACCTTGTTTTTACTGCTTTCTTCTACCTCAAAACATCTTTCTCCAAGAATTGGTTTTATACTCCATCATATTTTTCTCTTTAAGAATGTCCTGCATTCTTTAATAATGCAGTCTTTGTTTCTCTCCAGTAAGTTTCACTTGAAAATGCTATTCTGTTTCATACTATCCTTATCTTCCCAAGAGTTTATACCTGCAAAGTATATTTCACAATCTTATACAAATTAACATGTGATCTGTACATAAAATATTATTTGGTTTATATTTTAATGACTTCAGAAAATAACCATAAACTAATTGATTCATTATTGACATAAACCTTCCTTTTTTACCCTCATACATTAAATACTTCATAGCAATCAAATTTTAACACAAAACTTGAATAATCCCACTTACATCTTTCTCTTTCTTACCAAAACACAATAGCTGTTTCTCTGGACACTGGATCTTTGATAGGTGTTCTGGCTGCTGGAGGCATCATCATTTGTACCACTCATCAAATAAACTTTCTTAGGCTGTTAGCAGTTCCACCTACTCCACAATGCATTGCTCCTTTTTTGTCTCGAGATCTGGACCAAGTAAAATTAATCAAGAGCAGAAATGAAGCAGAAGGTATGGAAATGATGGGTTACTTCACGTAGCTAAAGCTATACTCAGAGTGAACATTATAGTGAGTGCCCTTAACCTTTATGTAGTCCATGGAGGGCCGTGATTACATTCTAATATTGCAAAAAATGCAAGAAAATTAAGTGCTTCTGTAGCACAAGACCTGATTTTAACAATTGTTTAATACCCCTGTGTAACTTGTTAAGATTTGGTATTGTCCTAGGCAGTAAAACCTGCCAGCAGTGGCCAGCAAATGACAGAGGCATAATTAAAAAACATTTTTTTTCTGCTTGCTGGCTGTGTTAGTAATTTTCTCGGCCTTTTTCTACTTTCTTACTGTAATGTAAAACAAAGTGTCATGCTATCTTTTTGACAGTATTTGCTACATGCTTTACAGTTTTGAAAGCCGGCAAAACACTTAGCTTTTTTTTCTATAACTAGTAGTACATGGAGCATGTCTAGCTTTCTGTTTCTTTTTCAAAGGAACATCAGCCTTAAACTCAGGGGGATTCAGACCTGTGGCTGACTTCAATAAGAAAACCAGGGGGCTTCCTCATGAGCCAGAATATTAGGATCCCCCTATGCTCCTGCAAAATAATCAGATGCAGTTCTCGTCCTTATCTAAAGCAGACGTAGGTATGGCCTCAGTGAATGTGTGTGTAGGCAACCCCATGTTAGCCACCAACTGGGTCATGGCAAAGGGGCTGACAGTGGAAAAGGACTATCCTTGGGGTTTTCATCCAACTCAATGGAGATGCCTACTGGAAGCCGGACAACAGAAGAATGTTTTATTTTTGTTTGTTTTTTTTATTATTGCTTCTTACGCGGTGGCTGAACGTCAGGATGGGTAGATTCATAAGCCATGGAACCCTGAGCCATAAGCTTCAAATGCTGGTTTTCTAAATAGATAAATGGGAAGACAGATGGCTACACAAAATCTTGACAAAGCTTGACTAATCTCACACTGAGTATGGTCACGGGCAACACCAAGACAAAAAAGGCATTTCTTGTGTTTATCTTGGGGAATCTGCCTCCTACACTCACATGTTCCCTTCCTGGATGACATCTAAGAGGTAATACAACCCAAAGGAAAAAATGGAAGGAAGGAAAACACCCCAAAGGAGCACTTATTTTTCCCCAATAGGGCACTTATCTTTTGAAGGCTTTGCAGATGTATCTACGCAACTTACAACTGCAGACAGAACTGGAAAAGTAGCATTTGGACTGGTGACGAAGACATTCTGAGGATTAGGTGCTTGTATGTCACTAATGTACCCTATATTTCAGACGTAGGATATACATCTGACATACGGTGCCTGGAAGGAGCTAAGGCTTTGGTATGCTGGCCGGATGTTCAGTTGTCCTCAACAGGATATCCATTTGTAAAGAATAGTGCAAGAGTAATAAGGAAGAACATTTTCCAGATATTAAAAGAGATATTTCTGTGTAGCTGTGGGTATGGCAGTTACTGGGTATGCAGCTAATTGAAAGAGCTTTAGAATTTTTTCATGGAAATGCACACCTACTTTTTGCATACCACACACAAAGTCATGTTTGCCACTGCAAGCGTTTATATACTGGTGATGTCAATAACAGGTTTTGTGGAGTTAGGAATTTTTTTTGGCCATGTCCTAAAGTGGTGATTATAAACCTGAGCTGACTGGCCCAAGGCAAGGGGTACTACAAAATATGGTAAGGATGCATCATGCATTCTTCATTTAGGACATGATGGACAAATACAGGCAACTAAAATGAGAATCCAATAATGTTAATTATATATAAAAAAAGAAGCAAATGCTAGGAAATGGAAGTTAAACATAGCTTCCAGTAAAGTATAATTCAGCTGATGGATGGACAAGCCATACAGGAAGCCAAGATGGCTAAAAAATTTAATTGACCATGTTTGTCAACAGATGGCTGCCAATGCATATACATAAAGACAGTGTGGCAGATACATCCATGATGGATTTTAAGAAATATATTAAGATGAAGTATAAACTCTGCAAGATTATGTAAACAGTATGGGGAAAGACAGATGGGATTTTGTAACTTGGCTATTCCTCCAACTAGAAGCGTGTGTAAAGTAGGGGTGTAATCAGAAGATGCTGATGGTTTGTGCTGCTGTACTGATGTTCAGAAATGAAAGTTGATACTACATTTGCAAAATGGCTAAAACTCTGAAGCACTTGGTGTATGGCCTTTTAGCTGTAGTAAACAGCAAGGCTACCCACCCGATGGTGTGAACCTTGACCCCACATGATTGTCACTGTTGAAGTGACACCCTGACCTTGTGCAAAAATGGGAAAAGGGGTTGTGGATGGAAGACACTTGTCATTTTTTTTTTTGCTCCTTATCTTAAAGTTGCGGGGGGGGCACTGATGCACAGGGTTCCACTTAGCCCCTGTCTCTGATTTAATTTCATTACCACTTACACTATGCCCAATGTACTGGAGATCTCTTTTACTAAATTAGAATTTTATTTTTTTGGTTTAGCGTGAAACAAGAATTTTAGTAGTCTATAGCTCGCTCTCTCATCTCTCGTTGTGCATATTTTTATCAGAACCAAACACCAGGATGTCATCCATAACAATAACACCACAAGCCTGTTGAGTAATTCTGTCACTTTATGCTGAAATATTTCATGAGATGTGCTTACACCATTCAGCAGCCATTTAAAACAAACTTCCCATTGGAGTAATAAAGGTCACCAGCTTTTCCCTTTCCTTATCTAAATGTATTTGCCAGAACCCACTGGAAACATCTAGCATGGAAAACACTTTAGCAATAACAAGTTTTGGAGATATGGCTTCTACTGCTTGTAAAAATAATTCACACACAGCTGCATTGCTGTGCTTTTTTAAAATCAACACATACTTGTACTCAATCAATGTTTTTAATAACTCATACAATAGCAGCATACCACTGAGACGGTTCAGTTACACTTTCAATAATGCCAAGGATCTGCATTTGGTTATGTTTTGCCTCTACTTTGGACATCATAGGAAATGACACTCTCCCATGTGTGCTTAAGGAATATGGAATAGAATTTTGTTTTTTGCTTACATTTTTACTGGTTCACAGTCAAGCAGAATATCATCACCAAACATCTACATTTACTTCATTTAGTCTGCCTCACAGGAGCTGATCGGATTATTTATGTATGGACCATTCAGAACATAAACCCAAAACTTAGAGTTGTACCCCTTCCACTGAGACATAGCTAGAAATCTACCAACACACCTGGGCTTAGCTGCAGGGCTACAAATTGTAGTCTTTGCTTCAAGCAACTGTAGACTCTTTCAGAAACTTCTATATACTGCATGTGAGTTACAGTAACATTGACCCCTGTACCAGTCTTGAAACTCACTTGACTTCCATTATTAGGAATTTAAATTTGTTTGTCTGTTACAAAATCAGGCACAATAGTGACTGAATCCAAGAAAAATGCTTTACTTACATTAAAAAGATTGCTTCTAGAACTGAAAGTAAAAATAATTTGTTTTGTTTTACAAACAGCAACATGCCCCACCTCCTCCCATCCCTTACAGCTTCTGCCATGTATAATACACTGATGTTCTTCTAAATCACTGTTGCAGTATTCCTTAAAGAAGGGATGTCCCGTCCTTGGCAGCCCATCGCTCGGCAAGTATGGAAAAGCTTGAAAAGGACCCTGATTGCGCCATACATAATATTTATGCTCCTCACACAGAATGTAGGGCCTAAAAGGGCTGTAGGGATGCAAATACCCACAACTTCTTTTGCTGCCAGTTCAAACACCAGTGTTGCCAGTTGGTTTGAATGCTTTATTGCTGTTCTGACTTTTTGAAAACAACAGATAAGTGCCCAGTTGGGGGTATTTTTTCTTTTTTTTTTTTTTTTTAGAAGTTTACTTTCTTGGTCTTGTATTTTTTTTTTTATCACTACCTAGAGTTCATATCATCCAAGAGGGGAAAATGTCAGTGTGAGAGGCAGACTCCCCATAGGGATTGTCACAAACAGTGTCTTTTTTTTTGTTTGGACGCTTCCCACAACAGTACCTGCTGTAGTATCTGTAAGGCATTTCTGCCTAAGACACTCCAAAGCACTTCATCTTCCCTGACCATTTATCTTGAAAACCAACAGCTTAGACAGTTATCCCAGGGTACCATGGCAGAATCCTTTAACCCTGAGATACTCCCACTTGTTAAGAAGGCCAAGAAGGCTTGGACAGATTCTTTAGCTGTCCAGCCTCCACCAGACATCCCTCTAGAAGCAGGTAATAGCTCTGTAGGTCATTTGGTGTTTATGTTGGATTCCACTGCCACACCCCACCAGAGGATGGCATAGATCCATCTTTTTGCACATCCTCTGAGGCTTTGCAGGTGTCTGTTCTGGACATCGGTGGGGAACTGAGGTTGATTATCTCAGAGGATCCTAGACGGATTTTGCAGATATTAGCCAGGGAGGAAGTTGAATCTTGCCAATGGTCAGAACCTCCAGTATTTGTTAAGGCTGATGTCCTTTCTAAGAAAAAACAAAAACTGAAGCATGTTTCACCTTATCCTGTGGATCCTCTAAGGGAATAGCAAAAGTTCACACGTCGTGTTTTCTGCCTTAATGCCCTAAAGCCTCCTCATGGGGTTTCAGTACCTGCTCCTCCTTGAATCTCTACCCCTTCTAAATGGTTTAGGGAACAGATTCCTCAGATGAAGATTCCCTGTCTGGTGAGGGGTCTTTGTCTTATTCTTCACAGATGCCTTCACCTTTGGCTTATGGTTCTGATGCAAACATTGCAGAGAAGTCTGTTAATCCTGAGTTTCTTTTCAAGGAATTGTCCTTTTGGGGACACAATTGCTAGGATGATGGAATTCTTTAAGCAGGATTCTTCTCAAGTGTCAGACACTGAGAAAAGATATAAGTTGCTTCAAGGATACTCCTAAACCACCGGAAGTTCCTCCTGTGTTGGCTGCCTTGTTAGATACTTTCACTGCTGCTTGCAAGTCTCCTGATTCTCAGCCTCCTGCTCCTAAGAAACCTGAATGGTTCTATAAGGTTCCTAAGGATTGTCAGTTTTTACATAAATGTCCTTCTTTTGTTCCTGCTGTGGTGTCAGTCTCTTCTGACAAACATACTAAACATTTTCCCTCTTCCAAACATTTGCCTTCTGATAGCGATAGTAGGGCAATGGAAAGGATTGGTAAGAAAGTTTTCACTGCTTCTACTTTGACCTTTACGGCTATTAATTACCAGCCCACGTGATCAGCTATGCTGTGGCCTTGGTTGCTCAGGCTTGTCAGGTTATCTCTGCCCTCCCTGTTTCTGATGGCAAATCCTCTGCCTTTTCTGTTTTACATTCTGCTTCACAAGTGGCTCGCCACTCTATTAAGTGTAGCTATGATGCTGCTGACACCTCCTTTAGGGCCGTGGCTTTTGGATCCATCATGAGGCATTATTCTTGACTTCATCTCCAGTCTCTTCTTGTGGACATTATGGTCAAGTTGTTGGATGCTCCTTTGGCTAATGCTCATCTTTTTGGGACTGCTGCTGCTGACTTATTTAGGTCCCTTCAAGAAAAAGGTAAAGACTTGCAAGACCTTAAACATATTTTTGTCTCTCCTATCCCTAAGTTCCCAAGACATTTTCTTTCTAGATCTGCTTTTGCTCGCAGGCAACCCCTCCAGGCTTCTAAGTGCAAGAAGGGTGGGAGGCGGGCTCCCTCTGCTAAGGCTTCTCAGATTTCTGTGGCCCAGAAGCCCCCCTTATCTGATAAGCCTGCTTCTCTTTGAAAATTTGCCCCCTATTGCCTTTAGACCAGGTCCCATTGTCCGTTCAGCTCTCCCTTTGTCTTCTAAATTGGCATCTTATCACTTCAGGCTCTTGGGTTTTTTCCATCATCCATCAACTGGGATTACTTAACCTCCTCTAGAGCAACTTCCTCAATTCCCTGGAGATTCTAGGGTCCTGTTGAACCAAGGGACCATAGACCTGTCCCCCCCTTCCCAAATGGGACAGGGGTTTTTATTCCAGGATGTTCCTGGTTTCTTGAAAGGTGGGCACTTGGACACTTATTTTGGATCTCTCATATGATCATAGGAGGTTACTAGGCTAATTGCCTTGAGGCTCTTACAAGCCTAGCCAGGAGTTTATCTCCCATAAAAGAAACCTCAGTCAGCACCTGTTGCCCCTGTCAATGAGGGACACAGGTGGAACCCCTGGGACAAATTTGTGGTCTCCCATCCACTCATCAAGGTTGCTCTTGAAGAGGGTCAGCGAGGTACTCTGTTTGACGTGTATGGGAAGTCTATTCCAGAGAAGGGGCAGCCTCTGGGAGACAAACCTGTCTCTCCAGCAGGTTTTGTTGATGTTGCATATTAGAGTTAGGCCTTTTGAGCAGGTAATGCACAAGGAGTTAGACTTACGGATATGGAGAATCTCTAGTAGGGCAGAGTGCAAAATTGCCTTGTAGGCAAGACACAGATCACCTCTGAGCTATCTGTATGATACCGAGTAGAGTGATAGTGACTAGAGCCTGTACACATAGGACAGGTGTTTGAGGCCAAGGATTCTCTTTGTGAGGTATATCTGTGGCCTTTCCAGTTGGTGCAGGTGTATGGAGAAGCACATACCAAACAAGGCATTATACTCAATTATAGGACTAATGAGAGAGGAGTACAGAGAGGTAATAACCTCCTTTTTTCTGGATGCAATCCATTTACTTATGAGATGAACCAAGTAAAAGGCTTTTCTGACCACTGCCACCACATGATGGTTGAATGTGAGACTGTTGTCAACTTGTGTACCCAGATCTGTCACCACAGGTTGTGTGCTTAGGGGGTTGCCGTTGATGTGGTAATCAGCAGGGGCCCTGTTTTTGTCAAATGGTATGAATATACATTCTTTTGGCATTTAACTTAAGGCCATGACTTTGACACCAGTCATTTGTTGCTGTGAGACTCTCTTGCAGTATGTTAGCATCATATGGGGAGTCAATGACAGCACCCAACTTACAGTCACCCTCAAACTTGGTCAGCCACAGGCCTTTTGTCTTTGCCTGGACCTCTGAGAAGTAGATGCCAAACAGCAGGGGTCCCAGGACAGATTCCTGGGGAACACCACTAGTGACAGGTCTGCTGTTGTCAGTGGAGACACCTATTTTGACCTTGTGGGTCCTACCAGTGAGCCAGTTGGCCACCCACCTGATGAGACAGGGATTTACACCAAGTTGTGTTAGCTTTTCAATGATGCCCGAGTGGGAGATTGTGTCAAAGGCCTTGGCCAATTCAAGGTAAGCTGTGTGTAGTGACTTTCCCTCATCCAGGGCCTTGGCGACAGTCTCAAAGAAGTCAACCAGGCTCAACAGGCAAGATCTGCCCTTGACAAATCCGAACTGTGTGGGGTCAAGTGCTTGGAGACTGTCTATGTCTTTGTTTATGAGATCCATAATAACATGCTCCATGGCTTTACAGATCAGACTTGTCAAGCTAATGGAGCAATAGTTTCCAGGGTCAGTAGTGGCATCATCTTGTGCAAGGGCATGACAATGGCAGTTCTCCACTCTGCTGGGATGAAGCCTGTACTTAGGCTATAGTTGAATAGGGTGCTCAATGATGAAGCTAATTCTTGCTAGAGATGATGCAGAATACAGCCTGTGATACTATCAGGTCTCATGGAAGCTGTGTTATTTGGCTTGGATAGGGCCTTTACCACTTCATCTATAGAGATGTGATGTGCGGGACAACTACTGGGGGATGTCGAATGAGCCTTTGGGGTGAACAGAAGGGTGAATTTTGTGTTGAACCTATCTGCTAGCAGGTTGGCTAAGTCAAGAGGATCAGTGTAAGTGATACCATTAAGTACTAATTTGGAACAAACCTGGGTTTTGCCATGGAGGTTCCTGATGTAACTGAAGAAGGCTTTCTGGTTTCCCTTTGTTTCACAGGCTAGTTTCGATTCATAATTGGCTTTGGAGGTTTTCACTAGTGATTTAATTTGCTTGTTGAAGCTAAGGAGAGAGATTTTCCAATTTGGAATTTGTTCCTTTTTACCATTGGACAACAGTTTCTTCCTTTTTGTTGTAAAGCCTGTTGATACAGTATGTCCACCAGACAGGTTTGTGTTTCCTTGTGGAGCAGGTTTTAGTTCTGTTGAGTATGGCTGAGTCCATGCAGTTGTATAGGTGCTTGCATACTGCATTGCCATACCGTTCAGCATAGTTGTCTGCATCTTCTGAGGGGACAGTGGTGTGAAGTTACTGATACCCTCCCTTAGGAGGTTGTAGTCAGCTTTTGAGAAGATTTTAAGCCTGGTTATGGCTTGTACCTGTTGTGGAGAGACTTAAGTGTGTGCGTGATGTGGCACATTCTGGCACCTGACAGTCAACTGACCATGACCTTCTCCTTGTCGAGCCTGGTGAGGGGGACATCATGTGTCTCACAATTGAATCACCAATGACTAGTATGTTTGGTTTATTGTTATGCATTATGGGCTGTGCAGGTTTATTGTTATGCCTTATAAGCTGTGTTTGTGAGACACTGGTGTGTTGTCTGCTGTGTGATGTGTTTCAAGTTGTGTGTGGAATGTTTGAGTGTGCTTTGGAGTTTCTGCTGTTTAGGTATGTTTTTATTGAGGACTTCTACATAGGCAAGTGTGTGTTGCGCTTGGCTATGAGATGTGAGTGTTGTGGTGATTGTTCTGGCAATCTTCTCTTTGTCAGGAGTACTGACTGTGGTTTGAGAGCATGGATTCCAGGTTACTGACGGAGATTGCATTTCTCGCAAGTAGAAGAACTATGTACCAGGAGAAGACGGTTGTCAGTGAACATGAGGCAGTTGCTACACTGTCTCAATATGCCCATGTCGACCAAGCTGGCAGGAGAAACTGATGGGAATTGTCCAGACATAGTGTTCTGAATACTTGGGCGGACTTATGGAGAGAGGGTTTTCATAAGGGTTTGTCCACAAGAGGGTAGCCCACAAAAACCTTCTTAAATGTAAAGTAACAGGCCTGAAGCCCAAGTAATAAAACCAAAACTAAGATGCTTAGAACAACAGATGAATTTAATCAGGGTACTAACAAGCAGTAATAAATGCAACAGAACAAAAGCATTTGAACAATTAAAAGCATGCAGCAAAGCAAAATAAGGTAATAAAGCAGGAAGAAAGTACAGTTGTGTACCTACCATAAATGTAGATGTTCGAGTGTATTCACTGTTGCAGTCATTACACTTGGGTTATCCTGCTGGCAGGCGGCCCGCAGTTGGCCTGAATTCCAAAGTCCTGGTCTGGCGTCAGTTGCTGTTGCCTCTTCCCTGACGTCAGTGCTCCAGGGGTATAAAAGATGCAGCCGACGCCATTTTCTTCAGTTTTTCTTGCCCCAGATGTCAGGTGCCCCCAAAAGGGTAGGCTAAAAAAACATTGCTTATAAAAGCATGCACTAAAATAAACAATACCTTCATCTACAAGCAAATACACCACATAGGTTGTATAGGATAGAGAAGTACAGAGACGTCCCAGCAAAGAAAGGGGGATGGTGGGTTGGTAACCTGGACTGCAACAGTGAATACACTTGAACATCTACATTTATGGTAGGTACACAAAGTACAGTTTTGTACCTACCATAAATGTAGATGTCCGATAGACATGCAACTGCAGTCATAACATATGGGTTGTCCTGCCTCAGGCAGCCCTCGGTCGGCCGGATTCCAAAGTCTGGGTCCGACGTCAGCTGATGTCGCATTTCTCTCTGACGTCAGAGCGGCTGGAGTATATAAGCATCAGCCGACGCCATCTTCTTCAGTGTTTCTTGCCCCAGATGCCAGGTGCCCTCCAATGAAGGCTGTAGTCAAATTGGAAGACAAAAATAGGTTTCCAGCCAATAAATAAGCAATAAACAGATACACCATAACAGATATCCCCAGCTAAGGATAATAGGGATAGGAGTGGACCCAAGGCATAGAGGGGAAGGAGGGAGGGAAAACCCGACTGCAGTTGCATATCTATCGGACATCTACATTTATGGTAGGTACAAAACTGTACTATGTCCTTCAAGAATGCAACTGCAGTCATAACATATGGTTTGAATACCAAGCTTAGCTGGGGGAGGTGGTATGTTCTAAGAAAAGGATGGTGTAGCTATCAATCCCTGTAGGACTGCCAAAGCAAAGCCTGCTCTGGATCTGGAATATAAAGGGAGGTTGTAGTGTTTGGAGAATGTATGCACGGAGCTCCATGTAGCAGCTTCTAGAATGTCTTTTGTAGGCACCCCTCTTAAGAATGCTGTAGAGGTGGCTGTAGCTCTGGTGGAGTGTGGTCTGACATTGGCTGGTACACTCTTTCCATGGAAGGAATAACAGAATCTGATGCAATGCCCAATCCATTTTGAAATAGTCTGTTTGGAAATTGCTTTTCCTTGTACTGCAGGGGCGTAAGCTACAAAAAGCTGATCAGACTTCCTACTGGTCTTGGTTCTGTCCAGGTAGTAACAAAGTTGTCTGTGAATGTCCAAGGTATGCAACAGTCTTTCCCCTTTGTTCTCAGGATTGGGAAAGAAAGTAGGCAGGTGAATTGCTTGATTTAAAGAAACCCTAGATACCACTTTTGGCAGGAAGGTAGGGTTGGTTCGTAAGGAGACCCTGTCTCGGTGAAAGGTTATGAACGGTGGTATTGCCATCAGGGCTTGTAATTCTGAAACCCTTCTTGCTGAGGTAATTGCCAACAGGAAAGCTGTCTTCCATGAGAGAAATTGTAAGTCCACAGAAGCTGCTGGCTCAAAGGGGGGTAGAGTCAGTTTTTCTAGGACAAAGTTGAGGTCCCAAGCTGGTACTGGAGCCTTTCTTGGTGGCTTTATATTCTTGATTCTCCTAAGGAATTGCCTTAACAAAGGATGTGAAAACACAGGTGGATCAGTGTTGTATCTAGCTGAAATAGCTGAAGCATGTATTTTTATGGAAGAATATGAGAGTCCATTCTGTAGCATATCTGCCAAATATTCCAGAATGAGTGGGATGTTCAATAATGATGCATCATGACCCTTGCTGGTATTCCAAATGCTGAATCTCTTCCATTTTGCTGAGTAAACCTTTCTGTTGGATGGTCTTCGGGCTTCTGTTAGTATCCACTGAACTTCCTTAGAGAGAGATAGATTGAGGTTATTCATGGGATCTCCCAAGCTGTTAGCTGCAGCGTCTGAATGTTGGGATGTACTGTCTTGAAGTTGTGTTGAGTCAAAAGCTGGGGCCATTGGGGAAGGGCCCACTTTTTGTTGTGACATATGCTCCGAAGTAGTGGGTACCAGTGTTGTCTTGGCCAGTCTGGAGCTATTAGGCTCCCCTTGGGCTTCTCTGCTTTGATCTTTAGTAATACTGTGGTCATCAGTGGCAGAGGTGGGAATGCATAGATTTTTAGGAAGTTCCAGTTGAATTAGAGAGCATCTATTTTCCATGCTTGTGGATGATATGTCCTTGAACAGAACTTTTGTAGATGATGATTGAGGTGGGAGGCAAATAGGTCTACTTCTGGCCTGCCCCATGTCGAGGTGAGTCGTATGAAGATTTCTGGATGTAACCTCCACTCGTGGGGGTCCAGGAAATTCCTGCTTAGGTTGTCCGCCAGCACATTGTCTTTGCCTGGAACAAACTGGGATTGCAACTGTATGTTTAGGCTCAGTGATTTTTCCCACAGATTCATTGTTAATCTGCAAAGGGGGTAAGAATGGGTGCCCCCCTGCTTGTTTATGTACCACATCACAGTGGTGTTGTCTGTCCGTATTAGCAGGTGGCCTTGCTGAAGTTGTTGTCGAAAGGCCTCGATGGCATGCATTACTGCCAGCATTTCTTTTTGGTTGATATGCAGATGTGTTTCCTTTGGAGACCATAGTCCTTGAATACATCTGCCCTCCATGTGCGCCCCCCATCCTAGGTCTGAGGTGTCTGTGGTCATGGTCTGTGTTATCTGAGGTTTTTTGAACGACATACCTGTATTTGCCTGGCTTACCGAGGCCCACCATAGAAATTCCTTTTGTAGGCATGGAATGAGCGGAATGGTTGTCTCTAGGTTGTTGCTGTGTTGAGACCATAAGCTTTTTAGGTACCATTGAAGCTTTCTCATGTGTAGTCTTGCTAATGGGACCAGTAGAATGCAGGATGCCATGTAACCCAGGGCCTGTAGGAATCTCCTTGCAGTCATCTGGGTGAGCTTTGCCAAACCTTTGAAATAATGAGTTAACTTCTTTTGCTTGTCTTCTTTCAGGTAAGCCATTTGAGAGGCTGTGTCTAGTTTGGCTCCTAAGAAGGTTATTTGCTGGGATGGCTGTAGTCTTGACTTTTGGAAGTTGACTGTGTATCCCAGAGCCTGTAGCAATTTTATGACATAATTCAAGTTTTTTGTCAAAATCAGTTTGTCGTCCGCTTGTATGAGGCAGTCGTCCAGGTACGGGTAAATTTGGATCCCCTGGAGCCTGCAATGAGCAATTACTGAAGCCAGGCATTTCGTGAATACTCTGGGCAGTAGATAAGCCAAATGGCAATGCTGAGAATTGATAATGCTCTGGCCCTGCAAGAAATCTGAGGTATCTTCTGTAGCTGTGTCTGATAGGGACATGCAGGTATGCCTCCTTGAGGTCCAGAGTAATCAGCCAAGACCCCTTGCCCAGCATGGGAAGGAGTTGCTGCAGAGTCAGCATTTTGAACTTTGGTACTATGAGAAAAGTGTTTAATGCGGACAAATCCAGTATTGGTCTCCATTGAGTTTCTTTTCTTGGAACAAGGAACAGTCTTGAATAAAATCCCTGGCCTTGTTCTTGTTGTGGAACTTTTTCTATTGCTTTGATCTGAGTAAGCAGAGAAATTTGCTTGATAGCCTCTGCCCTCTGGTTTTGTGGTAGGTTTGGCATGCCTTGTTTTCTTGGCAAGGTATGAAAGTGGAACCTGTAACCTTGGTCTATAATGTCCAAAATCCATTTGTCCTTTGTCAATCTGTGCCAATTGTCTGAAAACAGAGATAATTTTCCGCCCAAAGGAGCTTCTGTTTGCTCCTTGGTCAGCGGAAGTACAGGAAAGTCATTGGGATTGTCCCTGTGGGGCAGGAGAAACCCCTGTGTCACTTCTTTGGTTTGCTGGTTGCCATTGTCATCCCCTGTAGGAACCTCTGTATTGTCCTCTTCCTCGGCCACGCCTGTTTTTGCCCTTTTGAAATCGTTTAGGATTAGGAAAGGACCAGTTTTTAGAAGGCCAATTCCTGCTGAATCTGGGTGGTTGAACCTGGAGGAAATCTTTAACTGTCTGAACTGACTTGGCTTTTTCCTCAATGGACTTTAACACATCTTTAGCATTAGCACCAAAAAGCTTGTTCTTTTCCAAGGGTGCATCAAGAAGTTTTGCCTTAACATGATCTGGTAGAGGTTGTTCTTTTAACCATGCATGTCTACGAATGACCGCCCCTGTCATAGCTGCCCTACATGAAGCTTCCAATGCATCATATCCACACTGAAGAAAGTGATTGCTCACTTGCTGAGAATTATGTACAGCCTCCTGCAAAGACTTCCTATCTAAAGGTTCAGGAGAGGCCAATGTTTTCTGTAAATCATCTAACAGGTAATCCTGATATTGAAACATATGAAAGAGACAATTGAGAGCTCTCATAGATAAGGTAGTGGAGGTGTAAACCTTCTTCCCCCATCTCTCTAATGACCTAGCTTCCCTGTTGGAAGGCAAAGGATTTTTGGAGGTGGTAGCTGAAACTCCTTTAGGTCCCTGTGAAATTGTTTCTAAATCAACAGCATGGGCCTTAAAGAAATGAGAATGTGTTTCTTGGACCCTATAGTATCTGTCAGGCTTGGCAGGAGCAGGAGGGAGAGTATCAGGGGTAACACTGGAGTCAGAGTATAGATCATCCAAAACATCAAGCACAGGAGGTATAGCTAAGGGCCTGTGTTGGGGCTTTTTATGGAAGGTTCGAAGGCACTTTCTGGAATCAGAATATTCCTGGCCTTGCCACTTAAAATGTTCCCTCATGGAATGCAGAACTTCCCCAAAAGAAATATCCTCAGGAGGGGAGACCGAGGGGATGGAGTCCTCTGCATCTGAGTCCTCATAGGTCTGGAAGGGCTCTTCCTGGCTATCGGAGTGAACAGAGTCCTCAGAATCTTCATCTGAAGGGAGAGGGTCAGAGGGTTCAACCCTGGGCCTCTTATCAGGAGGAGGCTGGGATCCTCTCTCAGGATGGGCCTGGGAACCTCTGATCATGGAAATTAAGTCTGCGGCCATAGTCATGATTTGTGCTTCAGGAGTAGGCTGAGGTAAGGCTTTAGCAGTAAGGTGCTTGGTCTTGCTGGCTGCCTTAGCACGTGTGTAGGCCTTGATAGACATGGACATGGGAGGCCTAGCAGCTCCACGTGCAGGAGTGACCTTATCCACAGCAATGGTCTCGGGCATTTCCTCGATTTCAGTATCTGGAGGAAAATCAATAACTGGCGTCGGTGTGGTCTCCGGGATCGGAGGCATCGGTAACGCGGTGTCTTCGGTTCGGAGCGGTGAGATAACCGCCTCAGAGGGAATCGGAGCACTTGCGGTAGGTTTTGGCGTGGTGTCGGAGGAAGACGCGGGCCGAGGGTGTCGGTCCCGGTCTTTTCGTTTCTTAGGAGTCTGCGATGTCGGTAATTCCGACGGCATCGTATAATCGTATTTTTCGCCGAAAAAGTCTTCAGCGAACTCCGCCCAGTGCCTGAGAGTGCGCTTATTGAAGCGAGCACAGGCGGCACAGGCCGAGACGTCGTGGTCTGGGCCAAGGCAAGGTAGGCAATAAGAGTGGAAATCCTTATGAGGTATTTGTTTACAAGACAAACAATTATTTACTTTTTCAGTAATTTCTGACATCGGCTGAGGCAAGAAAAGGTCCCCAATGGGGTACTTAGCTTTTTTGATGACTTCGATTCGAAGAATACAGGAGCTGACCGACCGGCACTTGCGAACTGCTTCTGCTTCGGGCACCGCGCGGCAAGAAAGACTGAAGAAGATGGCGTCGGCTGATGCTTATATACTCCAGCCGCTCTGACGTCGGAGAGAAATGCGACATCAGCCGACGTCGGACCCAGACTTTGGAATCCGGCCGACCGAGGGCTGCCTGAGGCAGGACAACCCATATGTTATGACTGCAGTTGCATTCTTGAAGGACATCTGTACTATGTTCATCGTGTTTCACTGTTGCAGTCATTACACTTGGGTTGAATCCTAAAGCTGAGGTTGGGCGGCTGTGTCTAAATAGAGTTAGGAGTGGCTATAAGGGCCTGCAGAACTGCAGTGGCAAAGCCTGCTCTGGATTTAGAGTAAAGAGGTAAGTGGTAGTGCTTAGTAAAAGTGTGCACTGAAGTCCAAGTTGCAGCCTCCAAAATATCCTTGGTTGGTACTCCTCTGAGGAAGGCTGTTAAGGTGGCTGCTGCCCTGGTTGAATGTGGTCTAATGCCCTTAGGCACTGACTTGCCATGTTGTGAATAGCAGAAACAAATGCAGTGTCCTATCCATTTTGAAATAGTCTGCTTTGAGATAGCCCTTCCTTGTGATCCTGCAGCATATGCCACTAAAAGTTGTTCAGTCTTTCTGAAAGCTTTAGTTTTGTCCAAGTAGAAGTGTAGCTGTCTGTGTATGTCCAAAGAATGCAGAAGTCTCTCCCCTTTATTCTGTGGGTTTGGGAAAAAAGTAGGCAAATGAATGGTTTGGTTAAGAGCCACACTGGACACCACCTTAGGTATAAATGTTGGGTTTGTCCTTAGGGAAACCCTGTCCGGATGGAAGATAATAAAGGGTTCCACAGCCATTAATGCCTGTAACTCAGAGACTCTTCTTGCTGAAGTTATTGCTAGGAGCAGAGCTGTTTTCCATGATATGAATTTTATGTCAGCGGTATTGGCTGGCTCGAAATGAAGCTGTGTGAGTTTTTCCAAGACAAAATTGAGGTCCCATGCAGGTATTGGTGCTCTCCTTGGAGGTCTTATATTTTTGGCCCCCCTGAGGAACTGCCTAAGCAATGGATGTGAAAAAATAGGTGGGTCTGCATTGTAATGAGCTGAAATGGCAGAGGCATGGATCTTAACTGATGAGAACGATAGGCCTTTGTCCAGCATCTCAGTTAGATATTGTAAAATCTGAGGTATATTTGGGGCAAGCGTGTCAATTCCTTGTGCCTGGTTCCAAGCACAGAATCTCTTGCATTTTTCTGCTGGGCCTCCTGGCCTCCAAAATAACATCCATAACCGCTTTAGAGAGAGGTGTATTCTGAATGGTTACACTATCCACCAGGCAGCTAGATTTAGGGTTCTGAGTTGGCTGTGTAGGATCTGATTGTTTTGTTGGGTCAGTAAATGAGGAATTTGAGGCAATGTCCAGGCTGGGCCTTGGGACAAGCTCCTTAGGATTGGGTACTAGTGTTGGCATGGCCAATCTGGGGCAATTAGTATAATTTGTGGCTTCTGTTGTCTGTCCTTTAGGAGTACCTTGGGGAGGAGAGGCAGTGGAGGAAAGGCATATACTGTAAGGTTGTTCCAGCTGAATGACAAGGCATCCACTTTCCATGCTTGTTTGTGATAAGTCCTTGTGCAGAATCTCTGAAGTTGGCAGTTGTGAGGGGAGACAAAAAGATCTATGTCTGGGCATCCCCATTTCCTTGTTATCATGTTGAAGATTTGTGGATCTAGTTTCCACTCATGAGGATCCATGAGGTTTCTGCTTAGTTCATCTGTCAGAGCATTTGTTTTTCCTGGCAGGAATTGTGCTTACAGGTGTACTTGGTAGGTCAATGCTCTGTTCCACAAAACCATGGCTTGTCTGCAGAGGGGGTAGGAATGTGTGCCCCCCTGCTTGTTTATGTACCACATAACTGTGGTGTTGTCCATCTTTATCAGCAGCTGTTCTGGATGAAGTAGATCCTTGAAGGCTGTCAGGGCATTTTGTACAGCTAGCATCTCTTTTTGATTGATGTGAAGATGCCTTTGGCTTGGGGGCCATGTGCCCTGAATACATTTTCCTGCCATGTGGGCCCCCCAGGCATAATCTGACGCATCTGTTGTTAGTGTTTGCCTGGTTGTGGGTAAAGTGAATGGCTGTCCCTTGTTGTGGTGACAGGCCTGTGCCCACCATCAAAACTCCTGTTGCAGGCAGGGAATGAGTGAAATTAATGATTCCAGGCTGTGGCAATGTTGAATCCAAACACTTTTTAGATACCATTGTAGTTTCCTCATATGCAGTCTTGCATATGGAATTAGCAGAATGCAGGAGGCCATGTAGCCCAGAACCTGCAGAATTTTTCTTGCACATAACTGGGTCTTTGTTGTCATGCTTTTGAAGTAAGAAGTCAGTTGCCTTTGTCTGGCATGAGATAAGCCATCTGGGCAGTTGTATTTAAGCTTGCACCTAGGAATATTACCTCTTGAAAGGGTACTAGTTTTGATTTCTTTTCGTTTACTGTGTACCCTAGGCAAATTAGTAATCTTTTTACAAATGCCAGATGCTTTAGTAGAATGTCTTTGGTCTCTGCTTGAATAAGGCAGTCGTCCAAGTAGGGATATAGTTGAATTCCTCTTTGCCTGCAAAATGCAATTACTGTTGCCAGGCATTTTGTGAAGACCCTGGGCGCACTAGATAAGCCAAAGGGCAGTGCAGAGAATTGGTAGTGCATTGAGCCAGCTATGAATCTGAGGTATCTTCTGCAAGACTGTCTGATTGGGACATGCAGGTATGCCTCTTTGAGGTCCAAAGTTACAAGCCAAGCCTTCTTGCCCAGCATGGGCAGAAGCTGTTGTAGAGTCAACATTTTGAATTTTGGAACATCCAGAAAAGGATTTAGAATAGACAGGTCTAGAATTGGTCTCCATGCTTTGTCCTTTCTTGGTACTAAGAAAAGTCTTGAGTAAAATCTTTGTCCTGCTCTTGTTGTGGCACTGGCTGAATGGCCCTCATGTCCATGAGAGATGAAACTTGTTTTTGTGCCTCTGCCCATTGATTGTATGGCAGGTCTGGCATACCTTTTGCCTTTGGAAGGGTGTGAAAGTGGAACCTGTAGCCCTGAGAGACTATATTTAGGACCCAATTTGTCCTGGGTGATCGTGTGCCAATTTTGTGAAAAAAGTGCTAGCTTTCCCCCTAAGGGTGCTGCCAAAAGATAAGTGCTTGGCATTGGCAGAGGGAAGTCATTGGGACTGTTTCCTATATGGCTGTGATTTGTCTTCTCCGCTTTTGGAGGTAGAAGCACCCCATTGTTTGGACCTGTATGAGCCCTGGGGCTGTTGTCTGCCTCTAGTGCATCTGTATATGCCTCTTTGTGGCCTGTCTGACACGGTAAAGGACCAATTCTTAGAAGGCCAGTTCCTGCTAAATCTGGGTGGCTGTACCTGTAAGAAATCCTTCACTGTCTGCATAGATTTAGCTTTATCTTCCATTTTCTTCAACACCTCTTCTACCTTAACACCAAACAGAGTATCATGCTGTAATGGATCATCCAATAATTTTGCTTTAACATGCTCAGGCAGAGTCTGTTCCTTTAACCAAGCATGCCTTCTAATAACAGAACCTGTTACAGCGGCCCTGCAAGAGGCCTCCAGCGAATCATAACCACATTGCAATGTATGTTTTCCCACTTGTTCAGCTGCATGCAATAAATCCTGCAATTCCTTGTTCTCAGAACATTCAGAATTTGTCAACATTTTTTGTTTTAACAGAGACATTAAGTATTGCTGATATTTAAGCATATGAAACTGACAATTTAAAGCCCTTACAGCCAAGGTAGCAGAAGTGTAAACCTTTTTTCCCCATCTGTCCAGTGCCCTAGAATCCCTATCAGAGGGGACAGGGTTTTTTGCAGTGGAAGCCTTGACCCCGTTGGGACCCTGAGATATAGTTTCTGGGTCAGCAGCAGGGTTTTTATATAGAAATTTATGAGAGTCTGGGACCCTGTAGTATCTGTCTGGCTTAACAGGTGCAGGGGGTAAAGAGTCAGGCGACAGGCCGGACTCTAAAAATACATCATCTACAATGTTTAGAACAGGTGGAATAGCAAGAGGTCTGTGCTGAGGTAGTAAAAGAAAGTCTCTGAGCCTTTTCTTAGATTCTGAATAATCTTGGCTCTCCCAGTGGAAATGCTCCCTCATGGTATGTATGGTTTCCCCAAAAGAGTAATCCTCAGGAGGAGAGGCTGAAGGAATAGAGTCTTCAGCATCAGAATCTTCAGAGGGAGGAAGAGAGTATCCCTGTTCAGAAGAGGAGTCAGAGGAAATGGAAACCTGATCAGAAGAGTCATATTCTGTCTCTTGCCTAGGCCTCTTATCAGGAGGGGGATGGGAACTCCTGATCAAAGTAATTAGGTCTTCGGCCATTTTAAGCATCTGTTTCTTAGGCATGGAAGTCTGTCCAGGAGAATGCTATACTTGTTTCTTTGTCTTTAGAGCTGTTTTGGTCTTTGTCTTTGAAGCTGAGGTTCGCTTGACATATAACTGTGTAGGTCTGAAAACACCCTCAGAAGCCGATGCCTGCTCAGCGGCTCCAGACCCATCTGAGGGAATAGTTTCTGAGGGTCCAATACCTTGAGTATCCAGAGGCCTAGTTGGCTCCACGTGGAAGTTGGAAACGGCCTGTGGCTCTGAGGTAGCGGGTGTCAGGGGCTGCAAAAGCGCCTCGCTAAGAACCAGCGAACCGGCGACTGGCCTAGCGGAGGCTTCGTTGTCGGTTTTGGACCTCAGATGCCTGTCCTTTTCCTTTTCCTTGCACTTTTTATAAACTCCGGTCATCGGCTGTTCCAACGGCATTATGTAATTAAATCTTCGGCCAAAGTAATGAAAGGCAAAATCGAACCGAAGCTTAATGGTGCGTTGGTTAAATCTAGCGCAAAGCAGTTAACATACTATTAGTAATCAGTCCCCGTTAATATTGTAAACTCTGGAGCTGTGATTACTAACAGTATGTTAACTGCTTTGCTCAGTAAGATCAAGTCTATTTGTAATGGACTCGACCAACTGGATAAAAATCAACTAGTTCTTTCCAGTAGTTTGGTCTCGCAAAATGTGACCGATACTGATACAGGAGTGCGGAGGACTAATGCCATTCCTATTTGTCAAAACAAAATGACCTTACCAGTAAGCGTTCTAGACAGTAGGAAGAATATGCAGTTGGACCAGCAGGAAGTTGTTGTTGACGAACTCCATTCGGAAGAGAGCACACCACCGCCGGCTCAGAGACCGGACGATATAGTAGTACCTTTGAGCGGTACAGCCCCAATTCTAATGGATAATCGTTCGTCTAACCAACTACTGCACCAACATGGTTTAATCCCAACCAGTGATCTCAACAAAGGACTCAATCATCATCAACAAGGTACATCTAACCTTTGGCAAGACACTGAAGGCAATCCATGCTCTTTATCAGCATGGATGGACAGTAGCTTCAGTTTTGGCACAGGACGTTCATTGAATTCAGTCAACACACACCGAAATGAAGGTAACAATAGTACTCATTCAGATACAGTGTCCAATTTGAAATTATTAGACAACCTTTTATTAAAATATAAAAAACTCAACTTGAAATAGCTTACTTTAAGGAATGTTTAAGGCAGAAGGTTATACCCAAAGGCCTCCGAAGGGCACAATACCCGACTGGGCTGATTAAAGATTCACCTTTTCATTTGGAGTTGATCCAGTTGTTCGACAGGCAAGGATTTGAACTTTTGGAGGTAATGATTAAACATTATTCCTTGTTTGCCGATAATGTTTCCCATTTAATAAAGGATGTTGATACTAAAGTTCTGCAAGACAGCCAATTTGATAGATACAAGTTTGAATATGGCAGAACCTTTTTCAAGTATCAACCAACATATGATCAAGTTGAGTAACAATAAAACTAAAAAAATAGAACACGATTGTAATTCATATAGACAGGGTATAGCTTATCCACCTCCACCAGCAGCGCAAATGTGGTAACTTGGTCATTCTCTTACTGACATGAACAGTAAAGTATTGCAACCTATTAACAACTCAAATGCTACAACATCTTTTCACTTGTTTGGCCAAATACCAAGTTTGCCTAACCGACCATCTACTCGGAAGGACGAACTTGACAATTTTGGTCCATCCAATTTGCCTGAAACTGGCCAAGTACAGGTACGGAGAAGCGAGAGACTGCAGAACACCTCTCGCGTTAATTACAATTACAATAATAAACACTTTAACCAGTCTGGCAAACAACAACGAAATAGAGACATTAGCCAAAATGGCCAACAACAGGATTTTCGGAGGGACAACACTTCAGGAGCCAGGCCGAAACAACAAAAGGGAGCGAAATCATTCATGGGTGTGGGGACTTACAATTTAGACAAGAGATAATGTTCTTAGAAGAACCATTGGGTGATTTCAATTTAATTTCACCTACGGTTCCTCCATCTATTACGGATAGTAACATCAATGATGTCTGTGAGCACGACCTGAATGAATCAACCAGTGTCATTGTTATTCCTATTGAACCAGTTGTATGTCAACACCACTTTGTACGACATAGAATTATATTCAATAGGGACAATGACTTCAAAGTATATAACTTTTCTGACAGTGACATCTCTTCAGATTTAGTGGACTTTTTGGCCAAAGGTTATACTTGCGTTCCCTGGCACCACATGGACATAGCTAAGGCTATTTTAGAACTTAAATCTTTCACAAGAAAACTTAATTTTCGTTTGTTTTTTATGAATGCACCAGATATGTTGGTTGATAATGTTTTTCGGATTTCTAGTACTTTCAAACCCCCTCTTCATCCCTTGCTTCAAATTTTCTAGCAGGTTTGTGAATTGGATTTCAGGAATATAGTAAAACATATAATAGGAGTAATGAGTATGAAACTGAAAGAGAATTCTTAAGGTACATCTAATCGCAGGACGTTCGGGTTTGGTAATTTTTGATAAAATTGACTATGTAGAACGTATGTTGATTTTGTTAAATAGTGACACTTACCAGGTTAGCTCAAGATCAGAAGTGAATAAGGCGTACAGTGTGATTAAATGCTGTTTAAACGACTTATTCATAGAAGGTCGAGTAGATCAAGCAGCTTTCAACTATATGAGTTCTCTTTTTCCTAGGTACCCATCTCTATTTGGAATCCCGAAAATACATAAGGACTTTTCAAATCCTCCTATGAGACCCCTTATTGATAGTCGGGGGTCTCCTACTTATGCATGTGCAAAGGTAGTGGACTCTATGTTACAAAAGTATGTCATTTTGGAAACACATATTTGTAAAGACTCCTGGTCATTTCTAACAAAAATGAATGAACTTGAATACAATGACGATCGCAATTTTTTAACAACAGATGTTAAGGATCTCTATACCTGCATCCCCCATGACATAAGTATAGAATGGGTGGCAGCTTTAATGAAAAAACATGGAGCACTGACTAGAGATATAGCCTTAGTGATGGAATTATTGGACCTTACTTTAACTAACAACTACTTCATCTTTGACAATAAGTTTTTCCTGCAGAAAGTAAGCTTAGCGATGGGCTCCCCTTGTGGAGCGAGTGTTGCAAACTTAGTTATGGCCCACTGTGAGTCCAACTTTGTCTTTTCAGATGAGTCAGGATGGATTGTATTATTTATTATACTGGATTCTAGGACAATATATTCATCCTTTTAAAAGAGGACGAACACATAGCAACCAATATGGTTAATAATTTCAACACCACCACAGATTTTTTACAATTTACTCACACTTTTAACACTGACACTATATCCTATTTAGACATCTGGTTAGTCAAGAATAAAATTAACAGTATTTTTACAGCACAAATTTATAGGAAAGCCACTTATTCTAATTCTTTCCTCCATTTTTCCAGCTGCCACCCATTTTACCAAAAAAAGTCAGTTGTCAAAGGGCAATTAGTGAGGGCAGCTCAGATTTCCAGCCTAGACGAAGATTTCAATAAGGAATGTCTTTTCCTGAAGCAGATGTTTATACATCGGGGTTACCCAGTATCATTACTAGATACCTTGATAGAAGAAGTCTCATACAAAAGAAAAGATCTTTGGTTTAAACCAATTCTAAGCAGAAACCCTAACACTCTGCATAATGTTACATCACCCAGTATCGAGGTGAATGATCTGGTTGAAGCTGTATCATTTTTACATCAACAGAAACCTCAATGTAGTTTTGTGACTATGTTCAATATTCAAAGTAAATCTATCGTCAGTGCTATAACAAAGAACTGGGAATCGTTTAAATCTAACCATGTTGTATTTGAAGTTTTGGGTTGTAAGCCACAATTAGTCTTCAAGAGGAGTAAAAACTTGAAAAACCTACTCGAGAGACGGAACATCACAATCCCTAGAAAGACAAGAATGTGTAAATGTGAGAGTTGCAACTATTGTAAGTTCATTGATAGCACCAACTCTTTCACAATAAATGGAAGCATATACAAACTGAAATCTAAGTTTAATTGCAATATCAGACTTATTGTCTATTTAGCTAAGTGTACAGAGTGTTTTGCATTTTAGGTGGGTAAAACTGAACGAAGACTCAGGGATAGGTTGTACGAACATCAATACGCAATTATCCACAACAAGATGGATAATGCACTGGCGAAACATGTTTATAATAATCCAACTCATAAATTTAAGTTTTTAGTTATTGACAACATGTCTCAGGACATTAGAGGTGGCCCTGTTTCTTTTAGACTTGAATAACTAGAATTACTATGCAGTTGAAGCTAAATGCCTTCAATTACCCTGGTTTAAATGAAGCATGTTCAATCATGAGTATACTGAAACTTAAAGATTTACAAAGATAGCATATGTTTTTTATATTCAATTTTTTATTAATTTAAGGTATTTCGAAGTATTTTGTAGTAAAATGTTTAAGTTTTATGCTGGAGGTGTAGTCCTTGTTTGCACTTCAATTCTTAATTTATAATTTATAATCAATTTTATTAAGTAGCTTTCAGTTTCATAGCTCATAAACCATGACCTGAAGGAATGCTTTATTTTACCTTAATTGTTTAATTACTAAATTAGATATTGTTTTCCCTCACTTTTTCTCTATTTAATGGTACCATTTGGGATGTCCATTACTTCTGAAGAAGTTTGTTTTTGGAACAAACGAAAAGCGCTTAAAGTTATTGTGTTCGAACTGCCTGCTCATTAAATTTCTGTACAGCCTGCCTTGCCGTCTTCTCTTTTTGTTTGAATTTTCTAAATGGAAACCTGATCAGAGGAATCATATTAAGTATCTTGCCCAGGCCTCTTATCAGGAGGGGGTTGGGAACCCCTGATCAAAGTAATTAGGTCTTCAGCCATTTTGAGCATCTGTTTCTTAGGCATGGAAGTCTGTCCTGGAGAATGCTGTACTTGTTTCCTTGTCTTTAAAACGGTTTTAGTCTTTGTCTTGGATGCTGAAGTTGGTTTGATATAAAGCTGTGTAGGTCTGAAAACACCCTCAGAAGCCGATGCCTGCTCAGCAGCTCTGGAACCATCTGAGGGATTACTTTCCGAAGGCCCAATACCTGGAGTATCCAGAGGCCTAGCTGTCTCCACGTGGGAGTCGGAGGCGGCCTGTGGATCTGAGGTAGCGGGTGTCAGGGGCTGTGAAAGCGCCTCACTGAGAACCGGCGACTGGCCTAGAGAAGGCTTTGTCATCGGTTTTGGACCTCGGATGCCTGCCCTTTTCTTTTTTCTTGCGCTTTTTATGAATTCCGGTAGTCGGTTGTTCCAATGACATTATATAGTTAAACCTTTGGCCAAAGTAATGAAAAGCAAAATCTTACCGATGCTTAATAGTGTGTTGGTTAAATCTAGCACAAAACCGACAACTAGCTACGTCATGGTCAGGGCCTAGGCAAGGAACACAGTAAGAATGAAAATCCTTATGAGGCATTTGCTTCCCACAAGAAATACAATTAACTTTTTCTGACATCAGTCTGGAGCAAGAAAAAAGTTTCCCCAATGGGGTACTTAGCTTTATAGAAGACTTCGGATCTGAAATTCAATTTCGAAAATCTCAGGAGTCTGCCGACCGGCACCTGCGAACTGCTTTTGCTTCGGGCACCGCGCGGCAAGAAAGACTGAAGAAAATGGCATCAGCTGCATCTTTTATTCCCCTGGCGCACTGACGTCAGGGAAGAGGCGACAGCAAAAGATGCCAGACCAGAACTTTGGAATTCAGGCCGACTGCGGGTAGCCTGCCAGCAGGATAACCCAAGTGTAATGACTGCAACAGTGAAACACGATGAACATCACAATTACAGTAAAAGCAGCTGAGTAAAGTCTATTTTTTTTAGTGGAGAGGTAGGAAACAGAATATAATTCAAGATTAAGAAACTAATGGGGTTGATATTCCCAAATGCTATCTCTGTGCACAGTAGACTGACCTGATGAGATTGGAGTGGGAGGAGTACCCAAAATCAAAGAAGCAGGGGGGGGGGGTAGTCCTTCCCAAATGATCTCATTGTACTCAGCTGAGTGAGCAAATGAGATGGAACTGGGAGGAGTGTCCAAAATCAAATTTACAGCAGGGGCAGGCAGTTCCAAAGCCACCAAGTTTAAGAATACAACATTTAGGTGGGAGGGTGGGAAAAACAAACAAAATGCCCACAGGGACCAGCCAAATTGCTCAACAACTTTCTCAAGATCCCTTCCTTTATGATGCTTGCTCTTCAAACTCTGTTTCCTCTTTTATTACCCCAGGCTTTTCTGGTGTACTTGGGTCTGAAAGATGCATACCTTGACATCTGTATTCACCATCTCTACAGGAAGTTTTTGTTTCTCTGTGTCTTCCACTCATTTTCAGCTCTCTGCTTTGCCCTTTGGCCTCTCTGGTGCCCAAAGGGTATTTACAAAATGCCTAGCTCTTGTGATTGCCTTCTGCAGACTCCAAGACATTCTGACTTTTTCTTTATTTAGATGATCTGTTGCTTCAGGTGCCTTCTCCCAGGTGTTTGTTGCAGGATCTGTAGTTCACCATCTCTCTTCTTCAAAGTCTGGGATTTGCTATCAACTTCCAAACATCTATCCTGGCTCCCTCTCAGGATCATGTTTATCTGGGTTGCAGGATTCAGACAGTGCCAGTGTTGGCTTCTCTTCTACCTTGTCGTTGACAGCTGCTTTCAGTCTTCTTCCCCTGACTGCCATGCCAGCCAGGGAGTTTCTTCAGGCCCTGGGATTCATGGCCTCTTTTATTCTGATTCTTCCTTTTGCCAGACTGCATATGCAGAAGCTTCAGTGGTACCTCAAGTCAGTCTGGCTGCAGCATCGTCACCCTCTGACTTTCAGTGTCCTTTTCCTTCCCTGTGTCAACAAGAAATTTGAGTGGTGGATTCAACAGTTCCCTCTCAACCCAGGCCAAAGGCCATCCCTTTCAGCCTCCAGTTCCTTCTCAAGAGCTATTCATATGTGTGTGTGTGTGTGTGTGTGTGTGTGTGTGTGTGTGTGTGTGTATATGTATATATACACACACACATATATCATATATACACACACACACACACATATATATATATAGAGAGAGAGAGAGAGAGAGATAAACATCATTACAGCAGTTTTGTTCTACTTATCACAACCACCATGGTGATAAGGATGCACAAGGGGCGAGTTTATGGAATAAAAGCAAACTCCCTGATGACTGCTTGGATAATAGCCCTGCACAAACAATCAGCTCTTGGCCCACTGAGGAATGATTCTGCCAGCTGACTGAGGGAGAGATGATGGATGGCAGGCAGATAAAAAGAGGATAAAAGACAGAAGAATAAAAAAATATATAGGAGGGATACAAGTCTACATTTCGTTCTGTAAGCACATGCACGCACAGAAAAACTCCACCAGCACTATTTTCTCTCCCTGCACTTCACCTGCAGGTGCGAGTACATGTACTACAAAAACATCATTTTAATAAAGTGAATGTGTTAAGAGTGCCTGTGATTACTCAAGCGGCCAATAAACTACCTTGGGAAAATGAGACTGTCCACAGTCCGCTGGTTATTCTTATTACTTGCTCTGTTTACTTGCTAACTGATGTGGTAGAAAATTGGTCTCAACTTCCTTTACTGAATCGGCTGCCTTTGCACTTCAGTTAATGTGTCTTTTCAGAAAGCAGGACACAGAGCTCTTTGTTTTACATCATCATAATGGTGCGGCAATAAGAAACTAAGATTGCAATGCCTGCCAGCAAAGTTTGACTTTGACAAAGCCTATTCTAACAGTAAGAGAACTAGAACCTTACAATGAACTCGGAACACTCTTTTAGTAAGCCAGCACATCTGGCAATGACTGCACCCATGTACACAAGCCTTTAGATAATGCAACAAAAACCCTGCATGAACTCATCTTCATTTACTGAGCAAAACTACATCTACAGTGGAATAGCCACAGCACGTTTGTCTCATGTGTGTATGTGTCTGTTTTTTATTACTACCTTTCAGTACTAGCCAAAAAAACATGCATGCAATTTTGCATACTGCCATAGACACAGACAGGTGTCTCCAACTGTACTGATAGAACACCAGTTCTAGAAAAAGCAAGTTGACGTTTCCTTCTGACAGCAAGCTTCCCCCTGTAAGCAGATATGCCCTCTGCACCCTCAGACTTCATATAACTCCAAGACCAATGCATGAAAAACGATGCAAGCCCTGACCACACGCTATTTAATGAAGCTGTATTTTAGTGTAAGTGCTGTTATGCAAGCATTTACTCATCATGAGGCTGATACAATACCCGCAGAGGTCAATAAATGGAAAGCATAAGAAAGATAAAAAATACAAACTGTTTGGTTCAGTACTAAACAGAGGAAAAGTAGTAACTGTGGTCACAGATTTCCACTCGCTTTTTTAATGGGGGGTGCAGTTTGATACCAACTACCATTATAAACTTGTGCTCGGTTCCAGCTTTTACTTACTACTCTTTCATTTTCCACCCATAGTTTTATCATACTGTTTATAACAGACTTTAGATGCATCTCAAGCAAGAATATGCTGTAACTCTAACAGCTATATGCATCATACACTTTCAACTTCACGCCTCAAGATTCATTGGCTTACATACATGTATGCTGTGAGTCAGCATCAGTTAGTTCTGCTCAGGCTATGTGGAGCCTTCTATGTGTACAGGGTTAGTGTTTTGTAATGCAGACTATGCCACACTGGCACAAAAATAGCAACACCGTAGTTCCCAAGAGAACTTCTCTCAAATCCTCAATTAAAAATGCTAGGAAACCAACGTTCTATAAATAGTAGACAGTCTTTTTACTGGCGTTTTGGTATTCTCCTCCCCTCCCTTTTAAATCAAAACCCCAAGCTTATGAATAGCCTGCAGCAGCCAAACATAAACACCATGCAGAGAACAACAGACAACCAGCTGTGAATCACACAGCAAAAGTAAAGTGAGAGAACTGAAGAATACTACCACAAACGTAGCATGAAAGCCATTAATGAAGCTACGCACCACAGCAGACATTTCTGCTAGCTTAGTATAATATAGGAACAATTTCTTTTTTCAATGGAAGAAGAAATGCTCACTGAAAAAGCATGCAGGAATGTTGTGTGATCTAAAAAGGTCTGAGAACACTACAGATTGTAAAGAAGAAGAATTTGCTCTGAAAAGCAAAACTTCTGTGTAAGTAACAGCAGCCACCTACCAGCATTCATGGGCAGCATTGTCATTCACAACACATGCAACTCAGTTCTGTACACTGAAACAGGGAGCTGGACACTGGCCAAAAGCACAGGATCAGACAGGGAGGGCCAGAGTCTCCAATCTGCTAGAAACTGGGGGCACTGCATATTTAAGAGGTAAGCATGCATGTACCTGTACGGAATAATTTCAGGCACAACGGTCATGCCCTAGAGTAAGGGAAAGAAAAAGTAAACAACTTCTGATTTCAAACAGTAATGATAAACTCACACCATAGAAAGTTTTATCTCTGCTCTGAATAGTGCAGGGAGACTGAAAGTGTCTCAAGTTAAGAAAAGAAATGCCTCTCCACTGGAGAAATCTAAAAGAAAGGCAGGTATCAAACATGCCATGACCAGGTTGGTAATGTAGGCTATTAACTGCAACAATAAACCACAGGAAAAGTAACTTTCTAAACTGTAAAGGCAGTGATGTTAAAAATGTTTCTAGAAACTGCTTTCCAGTTTGTGTTTCTCCTGCTTGTTCTGTGTAAATGACATTTTACCTAATAAATACAATAAGGAAAGGAATGAAAGCTTCCAGTATGTAGCATACAGCACATATGCACGAGCGCACGCGCACACACAGACACACACACACACACACACACACACACACACACACACACACACACACACACACACACACACACAAAAACAAAAACAAACAAAAATCCAAAAGAAAAGAGAAAGAAGCATGACAAATGACAACACACGTAAGTAACAAAGTAGCAAACAATGTTTCATAAGCATCCATACAGGTAATGGTTGGTTGTCTGGGGATACAAAACAAAACCCCAAAGTTGGATGCTATAATTCTTGACATAATTTCTGAAGGTACCTCAAGCAACTGGCGTGCACCATCTTTGGCAGCCACATAACTCAAACACACAAGAACAAAAAAAAATGATATATATAACTATTCTATTAAACTGCTGCAACTGCAGACACTACAGCATAAGAATTTCCCAATGAAATAATTAGCATATTTACAACTGTAGAAAAATCTACCCTGAAGTAGTGCAACAACAGAATCTGCAAAGTGATGAGGAAAGTATCAGTACAAATGTGGAGATCATTTCAAATTCAGAAAAACAGAATATTGGCGTGCAAAGATGTAGTAGCTAGGATGGGGCAAAGAAGGCAGCCACACCAGGCACACGGTATCAAGTGGTTTGGTCAGCAGGACCGGCGTTCAATTTCTGAATGCTAACACTATGGCTGCACTCCGGACTGAAGTGACGTTTTGTATAGTGCAGTACTGGCATTCAGAAAGGAATGTCAAGACCACATTAGTGCAGTACTGACATTCAGAAATAAATGTCAAGGCCACATTAGTGCAGTACTGGCATTCAGAAAGGAATGTCAAAACCACATTAGTGCAGTACTGACATTCAGAAATAAACGTCAAGACCACATTAGTGCAGTACTGGCATTCAGAAATGAATGTCAAGACCACATTAGTGCAGTACTGGCATTCAGAAAGGAATGTCAAAACCACATTAGTGCAGTACTGACATTCAGAAATCAACGTCAAGACCACATTAGTGCAGTACTGGCATTCAGAAAGGAATGTCAAGACCACATTAGTGCAGTACTGGCATTCAGAAAGGAATGTCAAGACCACATTAATGCAGCACTGGCATTCAGAAAGGAATGTCAAGACCACATTAGTGCAGTACTGGCATTCAGAAATAAATGTCAAGACCACATTAGTGCAGTACTGGCATTCAGAAATAAATGTCAAGACCACATTAGTTCTGTACTGGCATTCAGAAATGAATGTCAAGACCACATTAGTGCAGTACTGACATTCAGAAATAAATGTCAAGACCACATTAGTGCAGTACTGGCATTCAGAAAGGAATGTCAAGACCACATTAGTGCAGTACTGGCATTCAGAAATGAATGTCAAGACAACATTAGTTCAGTAGTGGCATTCAGAAATGAATGTCAAGACCACATTAGTGCAGTACTGGCATTCAGAAATAAAAGTCAAGACCACATTAGTGCAGTACTGGCATTCAGAAAGGAATGTCAAGACCACATTAGTTCAGTACTGGCATTCAGAAAGGAATGTCAAGACCACATTAGTGCAGTACTGGCATTCAGAAATTAATGTCAAGACCACATTAGTGCAGTACTGGCATTCAGAAATGAATGTCAAGACCACATTAGTGCAGTACTGGCATTCAGAAATAAATGTCAAGACCACATTAGTGCAGTACTGGCATTCAGAAAGGAATGTCAAGACCACATTAGTGCAGTACTGGCATTCAGAAAGGAATGTCAAGACCACATTAGTGCAGTACTGGCATTCAGAAAGGAATGTCAAGACCACATTAGTGCAGTACTGGCATTCAGAAAGGAATGTCAAGACAACATTAGTGCAGTACTGACATTCAGAAATAAATGTCAAGACCACATTAGTGCAGTACTGGCATTCAGAAAGGAATGTCAAGACAACATTAGTTTAGTACTGGCATTCAGAAAGGAATGTCAAGACCACATTAGTGCAGTATTGGCATTCAGAAAGGAATGCCAAGACCACATTAGTGCAGTACTGGCATTCAGAAATGAATGTCAAGACCACATTAGTGCAGTACTGGCATTCAGAAATAAATGTCAAGACCACATTAGTGCAGTACTGGCATTCAGAAAGGAATGTCAAGACCACATTAGTGCAGTACTGACATTCAGAAAGGAATGTCAAGACCACATTAGTGCAGTACTGGCATTCAGAAATGAATGTCAAGACCACATTAGTGCAGTACTGGCATTCAGAAATGAATGTCAAGACCACATTAGTGCAGTACTGGCATTCAGAAAGGAATGTCAAGACAACATTAGTGCAGTACTGACATTCAGAAATAAATGTCAAGACCACATTAGTGCAGTACTGGCATTCAGAAAGGAATGTCAAGACAACATTAGTTCAGTACTGGCATTCAGAAAGGAATGTCAAGACCACATTAGTGCAGTACTGGCATTCAGAAAGGAATGTCAAGACCACATTAGTGCAGTACTGGCATTCAGAAAGGAATGTCAAGACCACATTAGTGCAGTACTGGCATTCAGAAAGGAATGTCAAGACCACATTAGTGCAGTACTGACATTCAGAAATGAATGTCAAGACCACATTAGTGCAGTACTGACATTCAGAAAGGAATGTCAAGACCACATTAGTGCAGTACTGGCATTCAGAAAGGAATGTCAAGACCACATTAGTGCAGTACTGGCATTCAGAAATGAATGTCAAGACAGCATTAGTGCAGTACTGACATTCAGAAATGAATGGCAAGACCACATTAGTGCAGTACTGACATTCACAAAGGAATGTCAAGACCACATTAGTGCAGTACTGGCATTCAGAAATGAATGTCAAGACCACATTAGTGCAGTACTGGCATTCAGAAATGAATGTCAATACCACATTAGTGCAGTACTGGCATTCAGAAATAAATGTCAAGACCACATTAGTGCAGTACTGACATTCAGAAATGAATGTCAAGACCACATTAGTGCAGTACTGACATTCAGAAATAAATGTCAAGACCACATTAGTGCAGTACTGGCATTCAGAAATAAATGTCAAGACCACATTAGTGCAGTACTGACATTCAGAAATGAATGTCAAGACCACATTAGTGCAGTACTGTCATTCAGAAGTAAATGTCAAGACCACATTAGTGCAGTACTGGCATTCAGAAATAAATGTCAAGATCACATTAGTGCAGTACTGACATTCAGAAAGGAATGTCAAAACCACATTAGTGCAGTAGTGACATTCAGAAAGGAATGCCAAGACCACATTAGTGCAGTACTGGCATTCAGAAAGGAATGGCAAGACCACATTAGTGCAGTACTGGCATTCAGAAATTAATGTCAAGACAACATTAGTGCAGTACTGGCATTCAGAAATAAATGTCAAGACCACATTAGTGCAGTACTGGCATTCAGAAATGAATGTCAAGACATTAGTGCAGTACTGGCATTCAGAAATAAATGTCAATACCACATTAGTGCAGTACTGGCATTCAGAAAGGAATGTCAAGACCACATTAGTGCAGTACTGACATTCAGAAAGGAATGTCAAGACCACATTAGTGCAGTACTGGCATTCAGAAATGAATGTCAAGACCACATTAGTGCAGTACTGGCATTCAGAAATGAATGTCAAGACCACATTAGTGCAGTACTGGCATTCAGAAATAAATGTCAAGACCACATTAGTGCAGTATTGGCATTCAGAAATGAATGTCAAGACCACATTAGTGCAGTACTGACATTCAGAAAGGAATGTCAAGACCACATTAGTGCAGTACTGGCATTCAGAAATGAACATCAAGACCACATTAGTGCAGTACTGGCATTCAGAAATGAATGTCAAGACCACATTAGTGCAGTACTGGCATTCAGAAATAAATGTCAAGGCCATATTAGTGCAGTACTGGCATTCAGAAATAAATGTCAAGACCACATTAGTGCAGTACTGGCATTCAGAAATGAATGTCAAGGCCACATTAGTGCAGTACTGACATTCAGAAATAAACGTCAAGACCACATTAGTGCAGTACTGGCATTCAGAAATGAATGTCAAAACCACATTAGTGCAGTACTGACATTCAGAAATAAATGTCAAGACCACATTAGTGCAGTACTGGCATTCAGAAATGAATGTCAAGACCACATTAGTGCAGTACTGGCATTCAGAAATAAATGTCAAGGCCACATTAGTGCAGTACTGGCATTCAGAAATAAATGTCAAGGCCACATTAGTGCAGTACTGGCATTCAGAAATAAATGTCAAGGCCACATTAGTGCAGTACTGGCATTCAGAAATGAATGTCAAGACCACATTAGTTCAGTACTGGCATTCAGAAATAAATGTCAAGACCACATTAGTGCAGTACTGGCATTCAGAAATGAATGTCAAGGCCACATTAGTGCAGTACTGGCATTCAGAAATAAATGTCAAGACAACATTAGTGCAGTACTGGCATTCAGAAATAAATGTCAGGACCACATTAGTGCAGTACTGGCATTCAGAAAGGAATGTCAAGACCACATTAGTGCAGTACTGACATTCAGAAATAAATGTCAGTACATTTACTTTCAGGGCTGAAGTACTCAATGCTATACATGTGATATTTAGCTCTGACAAGCAGTTTGCTACAGTTTAAAGAAAAATATTTCATTTATGTTTTTTTGGGTGGATCCTCAACTGAAGGAAAGACAGGACTTTTTTTGGTCCTAATTTTGGAGTTCAGAGGGTGCTAAAACAGGTAACTGCACCGACTACTGAATGAATAGCTATGCCTCAGCTGGCTTTTCTACAAAATGATCAAAGGTACTGTAGATCTGAGCCATGACTAGGTTATCTAGTGCCCTTTGCAATGTTCTGAATTGGTACAAATGTAAAATGTGGCTTGCAACAGTTAAAATATCACACACAATGAGCTTCAAGCACTTTAGCAATAAATGCAAATACATAAATTCTGAATGCTAATGCTATACTTGTGTGGCTCAAATGCTTTATGTGTGTGGTACTGCACCATCAATATCTGCCGATCATGCCTCCAACACCTAGTAACCAGAGCAGCTGCCCCCATTTTCTGCCATTGCTATACCTCCTCTATAGGTTGACATGTCATTTAATTTTTCTATGATCACCCTTATGAAAGAAAAATAAACATCTGTAAACAAAGCAGCAACAGGTTTTACTAATACATTTATCTCCTCAGAGCCCTTACTTACTCTTCTTCTACATGTACCAGCTCTTTTTTTTTCTTAAATTAATTTCCTCTTACAATATTTGAACATCTTTTACATGCTTCTCTCATACTGACATTTCCATTTAGCTTGTCAGGACACAGAATACAATAACAACAAATATGCCCCCTTCCATCCCGAGGACAATGCAAAGCTGTCTCCTATTTCACTTATCTTCCCATCCAGGTACCTTCCTATTTAATATACACCTCTTCACTCAGCCTTTTTCTTTAACTACCATGAGGCTACATGAACTTTGTAATAAGTAATGCAGAGCTGCCAGAGTCTGTACATACTGTGAATATAGCCATTACCACTTTAAGACATATGTACAGTATAGCCATTTTAAGAACGACTGTATCCCATAATACATTAAGTCTAGTGCTTTGCACCAGTATAATAGTAAAGAGTGAACAGTTTACATTATTCTTATTGAGATGTCTTTTTGTACAGAATAAAAAGTTACAGTTTATGTTAAATTCATTTGTATTCCGACTTTACAGCCACTACTGTTCAACATTACTGGTTAACCAAAGGATGCACATTATGATAATGTATCAGAACTGCCATCTTATTCATGTAATACAAATCAAAATGTCTTTTCTGGCAGAAAACTGCACCAATAAGCTAAGTAGAGTCCTCCAAGCTCAGAGTAAGCTATTTTACCGATAGTGCTGAGGCATAGGGCTCCAACACCCAAAGAACCACTACCCTAATACTAGCCCATCCCATACCAGGGGAATTAAGACATAATACAGTCATATCCTGGGTACTATTGGTTAGACTTGTAAAGGCTCTTGTGCCATTAGCCTAGTAATCCATAGCATTTATATGGGTAAAAGCACTTAATGGGTTTTTTGCTTTTTGTTTGTATGTTTTATGTTTTTTAAGTCCATGGTTTGTTCATGGAACTGTTGTGCGTCATTGGATTTCTTAAATATTTTACTCACATCTATTTGCAATTACAGCTGGTATCTTAGTTTTTATTCAAAGTGCATTGGTAGTGCTTGGTTACTACGCCATTTCTACGAAAAACAAAGCCTTCTACCTCATGAGGGGGTCACTTTACATTCAGCCCTAGAAAACTACATTTTTTGTCACAACTAACCTTTTCTTATTTACAAAGTTTTTTTCTGCTTTAAACTCTGTTGTCAAAAGTGTCTATTTTGTCTTGTACCTATTATGCTATATACCTAGTTATATGTCCTTCCCTCACTGCTGTTTCTTTTGTTATGTAATGTAAATAAGCCTAACTCGTAGAGTTTTTTTTTTTTTTTTACCATGTATAACCAGTTGTTGATTAGTATCCCCTTATGTCTATAGTTACTTATGTATATTAGTTGTACCCAGCTGCTGTGGAGCTTTTCTCCCCGGGCCTCTACTGAAAATGGACATATATCCAGCTAGACTAGCCCGGTCAACAAATGTAAAATAAAAAAAAATGTAAAATAAAAATGTGAAACTTCACCCTAATTCCACCATTTGACTTCTTGAAACCATTGCAAAGGTTTGGCTACATTAGCCTTGCAACCAAGCTGGATAAAAGAAATTTAGATAAACACTTTGTTGTACTCCATGGGAAAGGAAGGACAGATCATTACATATGAGGGAGGAATTAGTAACCCCAATGAATATTTTATGCCAAAAAAGAAATATCATACATTAAAAGAAATGTCTTCACGTGTTCCTCAAAATCCCACAGCTTTCAAAATCATAGCAGAGAGTCCAAAATCACAGAATTAAAACTTTGTATATGTGCAAGTTTGCGCCCCTTGGGGTTGGGGGCACAAACATATAAATGCTCCCTCTTGGTAGGTATAACCTACAAAACTAGGATGCACACCTGCAAAGCTGCAGCAGGAAAATGTATCCTTACTGCACTGTAAAAAGATACACATCCTGTTTTCTTTGCTTGATACACATGTCAATATTAACTATAGTTTAGATAGATGAATTAGTATAAAGTTTCCATATTTTTTATTTTGTAACTCATAGTGAAACTATCAACCATGAAGGCTTATTGCTTTATGAAGACAGAATAGCGGTACCATCATCACAACCTGCGACCTGCTATGCCAAATATGCAAAGGTCAAAAAGGTCTCACAAAATTTCAACAAACAGCCAAAACATTTGTATGGTGGACAAACATCAACCAAAACATTGAAACACTTGTGTCTAAGTGTCAATTCTGCTTTTTTCATAAAATACCTGAGAGAGAGAGAGCAATGAATACTGCAATTCTTCCTACAAGGTCCTTAGCAAAAGCCAGGTGATTTGTGTGAATTTGAAGGCAAATGTTGTGCAACATTTGTTCTATCTCACGTTCAGTTCTCCACAAGAGCTCTTGTATGACTTCCAGTCTCCTTGTTATTCATGTAAGGTTTATTTGCTATCCGGCCTGAATCTACCATTTAGAAGCCACTCGGGAGTGTAAAAGTTTGTATGTATGTCTGTCTGCTGCTACATATAGATTTGATACAGCCAGTTCTGTGTTTAGCCAGTTTCCTTAGTTCTTGTGCTTCTTTCAGACTACCCCTCACATGGCGAAAAAAACATGCTCCGTAACTGACAGTTTATCACACAGAGTAAAGCTACCATGTGCAAAATCAGCTTCATTATGCTGTTTCAGATTTGATTACCCCAATGTTCACTACAAACGGTACAACTGTGAACAAGTCATTTAATCAAGTAGTCTTGCAGATCTCCCTGAAAAGAGACACTGATGCTTAGTAACCTTACCTGACTGAGGAAAAACAATATAATAAACAAAATCAAACTTTTCCATCATACACCCTGCATTTGTTCCCCTCTGTCAATGTGTACATGCATCTGTCTTCTGTAATCAGCCATGACTTCATTCACTGCCTTTTCTGGGAGCCAATCCCTTTTGTATTCCTCAGGGGGTACAGTAAGTTGGACAAATTTATAAATGCTTTTACACTCTGTCCCCACATAAAGCTACCCCATCCCACAATTATAAATGTTTACTACCTCAGTACTTAATCTACAGCTCAGCAGTGAAATGCTAAGCTATATACCCGGATATTCACTACCACGTCCGTTTATACTTTTTCTATGTCTACATGCTTCTCACTACTGACCAATCCCCCTCTGACAATTCTAAGATCCCCACCTTCTGAAAGATACCAGTTTAATGAATAGTCATATATTCCTTAGCTATCCTGCCAAGAGTCTGGACATTAACTCTAAAAGTTTAGATGCCTTGATGCCTTCTTGTTTTTTTTTTTTTTTTTTTTTTTTTTAATCAGGGAGCATCAGTCCACTGTTGCAGCATCATCTGTAAGTCAAAACCCCTGATGCCCCCACCCCAAAAAATAAATTCTATCTCTTTTATCTCAGGCTTTCAGGTAACCCCACCTCAGATGATAAGCTACAGCCTAAATTAGGTATAAAACCCTGGGAGATACTTGCAGAATTACAGCAAACAGGACTGTGCCATTTTGTTTCATCTTTTTGTCTTCTATTTTGTTTCATCTTTTTGTCTTCTATCAGCCAAGACATCTTTTTTTTTTTTTTCAATTTAAATGGGATACATCTCAGACCTTCCACATAGCTACCACCCACAAACAGGTAAATTCCCTTTACGCCTTAATGGGTGGGATTAAAAAAGTAAAATTGCATAACAGCTCTTCTTTTTTCTCTAGATTTGGCCTATATCCAGAAAAAATGGTGCCAGACCACTGGGCTGCAGCCACCCAAATTTTCTAAAAAAAAAAGTTTAATTAGCATTTTTTTACACACTAGTAGCAGTTCGAACTGAAAACTAGTGTGTAAATGCGAAGAAGCATGCTTGGGTTCTGATTTAAAAAAAAAAAACAAACAAAACAAAAAAAAAATCTTCTTGTTGTCGGACTGTTTTTAAAACAGTCCGTATTGAGAAGACAGCAGGCATCAAAGAAGATGTCCAGAAGTCATTGCAGTTTCAACCACAGGAAAATGGAGACTGAAGGGACTGTTAAGTCAATAGCCTGTGAAGTAATCTGAGTACATGACATGGCTGCTGATTAGTCCTGTTACTCTCGTGTTCTCTTCCCAAGCTTTAACTGGACATCATTAAATTGTAAGGGAGAGAGCGAGAGATGGAAGAAATCATTTTAAAAAGAGAATATCCATGGATCGGATTATTTTTTTGATTCTGAGTGAGACTCAGGATCAAACTTTAAGGTAAGAGAAGCTAAGGAAGGCTAATTTATAAATTAATTTGTCCTCATAATAATGAATTAAGTTCTCAGTATTTTTTCCTGGCACAGGACAACTAGATACTAATGGTCTGTGTGTTTTGGGGCTGTTGATGACTTTCTTTTTTTAATATAATATCCTGACAGAGTCAACCGGATACGAGGGAGGCAATGTGTTTTGGGGACTGCTGATGTTGAGTCTTTCGGCTTTTCCCGGTTAGGGGTCACCACAGCGGAACTCCGGTCCGCTAATGATTGGTAGTTGACTTTTATTTTCTTTTTTTAATATAATACACTGGCAGGGTTAACCAGATACTAGTGGTCTGTGTGTTTTGGGGGCTTATGATTTTTTTTTTTTTTTTTTAATACAATATCCTGGTAGGGTTAACCAGATACTAGGATGGAAGTGTGTTTTGGGGGCTGTTGATTTTTTTTTAATATAATATCCTGGCAGGGTGAAACAGATATTAAGGAGGCAAAAAAATTAGTTTTGGGGGCTGTTGATGGATTTTTTTAATGCAATATCCTGGCAGGGTCAACCAAATACTAGGGAGGCAATATGTTCTGGGGGCTGTTGATGGATTTTGTTTGCTAATATAATATCCTGGCAGGCTGAACCAGATACTAAGGTGCCAGTGTGTTTGCAAGACTGTTTTTTGAATACTGCTTGTTGATGATTTTTTTTAACCTAATATCTTTTTTTCAGGGTCAACCAAGATAGATTAGGATGATGTGTGGGTGTTTTGTTGTTGAAACTCTGGCCTTGCATGACTAAAGTGTGTATGAGTGAACTAAAGTAAGATCACCTGTAATCTCTTGACTATGTGATGTGAAGGAAAAACAGTAATGTAACCATTGTCTTCTCTCTTCATTATTTTAAACCATGTAGGCTCAAAGTAGAAACTGTGGAAAGGCAATTGGGCTGGGGCCGGGGGCTATACCTATTATGTGAGAATTAAATGACTGGCCTTACTGTGGTACTTCTGACTTGCTTTGCAACAGTAACGTGCATTTGACTGAAATGAGATTGACCACAAGCTCTTAAATCTGGCTATTGTTTATGTGAAAAAATACATATATTAACAACAGTGTTATCTTTTATCCTTTTTGTTTTTTAACCTCACAAGATCAAATTAGATACTATGGGTAGGGATTGGGGGCTATGTGTGAATGAAACATCTGGCCCTGCTGTTTACTGTTGTTGGAATTCCAGCTTTGCAAGAGTGTAATAGTTTTCTGTACTTTCAGAGGAATGTAATTTAATTATCAAATCTATGAGTCATTCTTAATATATGTTATTTCATATCTCTTAATGTATATACTGAATGTTTAAAAATGTTTGTAATATGTTTGTGCTTTTCTCCCCAGACATATGCTGAAAAGGATTGTTTTTACTAAGGATAATTGGACAAACCTGGGTAAACAAAAGTAAAATAAAATGAAATTTGTATTGTGGTAAGGAAAACTGGCACACATAAGTTGTGACTAATGTTTCTGTCAACTAAATGAAATGAATACATGTATGTAACATGTTATTATTACTATTATTTCCACTTTAATCCTGGCAGGGAAAAAGCAGATACTTTTGTTCAGTAATGGGGGGAGGGCTGTTTGTGAATTAAGTTAGTTGACTGACCTTGCTGTTTACTGGTGTAATTCTAGCTTTGCAAGATTAATATATATTTTGGTAAAGTTAACTGTCTTACAAGCCTGTGTCACTCTCTCTCAGAACCACTGGCACATTAGGCTTTGGAGTGAACTTGAACTGTGAATAACAAATTAAGGTAGTACAGTGGGATTTCCAAATCTCCTTACTTTTCACTTGGTATTGTACAAAACGCAGATTACCTGATACAGTACCAATGTATGTTTACTACATCACTTGTACTCATAATAGTTTCATGCTGTCAAGACCAATCACCTTTTTACTGTTTAGAGATGTTTAGGTTTTTATGCTGTTATAGCATAACCTAAATACCTCATTAGCTCTGAAATGTGATTTAGTCTAGTATTTGGTAGACTATTCAGCATATACAATAGTGATTGAGCAGTTATTTTATGTAAAATGGTAAGCATGATCAGTGTTACTCCCACTGTAACATAGCTCCACCCTGTGAAGTTAACCCCACATCTTTCTACTTGGCCCCACCCTATTCAGGTGTATCCTGCAGCCCCTCTTGATTTGAAGTCAACAGCCTCCATTGCCCCACACCCCCAGTACAGAAGCAACACACTTCAAGAAAATGTCATATATGCACTGACTAATCCTGAAAGTCTAAGCCCTCATGATCATTCTATACAAATGTTGCTTCTTCCCAGTCCTAGGACACCCAATCATAACTTTAGGGAAACAGCACCACTGTAAAGCAGTGTGGTGTTTGAAACAAGTGTATGTGTATGTGAACAAAAAACGAAAAAGAAAAAAGCAAAGAAAGAAAAACAAAAAGACCATCTATGAAACAAACTTTTATTTAAAAGAGAGAGGAAAAGGGGTGCATTAAAAAAATAAATAAAGCTTTAAGTGAAATGGTGTGTGTGGTGATGTGGGATGTTGCTGTCGGTGTTGGGGAGATTGGGGCAGTGCATGCATGGCATGTGCCAGCACGGTTGGCTGGCGTTTTTGGAGTAGTTTTGTGTTGTTAAGACTGTTGCACTGACTTGTGCAGATGTTTGTGTTGAAAATGTAACAGTATTATTATAACTGATTAAATGTTTATGTTTAAACAAATAATTCTGGTAGGGAAGAGTAGAAGCTTTTGAAATTGTTCTACAGCTTTCAAATACTTCAACAAATCTTAGCAAAGCACTGAGTGTGTCTTGTATCAGAGTCAGGTGATCAAATATGATGTCATTCCATAACCAGCACTGAGAAGATGGAACTCTCACAGCAGTTTGTTTTGTTTTCTTTGGAACCTGATATAAAGATCTATGACAGTTATCACAGTCAGTTAGCTGATTTCAGTTCAGTATAAGTTTGAAGCTCATCACCTTGCCTTGTGGAAGTAAGCATCTCAGCACCCTATCTTGCCTTGCTCTATTAAGTTAGCTAGGGAACAATTACTCTTTAGACAGTCAGGAAATAAAGTGAGATTAGTTAGGTATTGTTTTTCTGCATCTGCAACTGTACAACTGTGTTTTTTTTATTTCTCCTGTGATTGAAACTCTGGTGTTTACTGTACTTAGATATTTAGTGTTAGAAAAATATGTAATAGTAATATGCATGCTTAGTGCATTTAGTGCATTTGAGATTTAAAAGGGTTAATACATTTATTCTGTTCACACTGCATTAATCTGCACAGCCATTAGAAACTTAACAAGAAGCATTCTATTTTCTGCTAATGTCAGCAAATAACATGAAGTAATTCATTTCTGCTAATGTCATGAAAATTAACATAGGGATATTGATTTCTGCTTATGCCATGAGAAAACATGCAGCTGCTAGAAGCCATTGATAAAGAAAACAATAGATGCTTGAAAGTTTAAACCGTAGTCAGCATTACTTGTACTGAAGCTAGAAATGTACCTTGACTCTAGGTAAAATGTAACACATGTATTAGAACAGTACAATAGAAGAACTGAAATGCTGAAATGGACTGACATAAACCCAAGGCCTGGTTGTTTTTCTCAAAATGTTTTTGCAGAATGACAGATATTTTAACTTGGTCAGCAATAAGTCTAACAATATTTTCTGTAGAACATACAGAAAGCTGTGTCTAACTACGTCAGCAATAGAATGTAACATTTTCTATGTGACAGGAAGAGAACTGTATAAGTATAACCTACTAATCATTAATTATCCAGACAAACCCTGTACATACATGCTTTGTCTCCTTGCTGCAAGTAATAAAGGGTGCCTTGCTTGAACCTAACGTGAATTGGTCTTTGAAGTTTTTTCCTTTAACAGATTCGTCCTAAGGACTGGAACCCTCTCTTCACCTCGGATCAGACGGGCCCGGTGGTTGAAACCGTATGGGGAAGAAACCAAATGCGTTCTTCTTACTTGAAAAGTCCTCCGACTGAACTGTCATTCAAAAGAGGCCAGCCACTTTCTGATCTGCGACTGAAGGACGGGTCTCCGTGAATATGTGATCAATCACGTAGGGTGAATCTACTTTTTTCTGTTTTCTGTTTTAGATCAGGGACTAGATATGTATTGTTTTTGTTAGACTGTATTTTTCTTACAAGTCAGGGACAAAAAAGATTACTGTCTTGTCATAGATCAGGAGAAACAGAATAAGTAGGCAGTCATTCTGAAGAGACTATAACAAAATCCGTGGTACCACATTAAAAAAATTAAGAGAAGTTACATAACAATCAAAGGGTAGAACAAAATGGGTAATAATTGCACAAAAAGACCCCAAAATCCGCCATTAACAAAAGATGCAAAATACATGCAGTCGCAGTGCGCCGACAATATTAAATATTATTCAAAATGGGTTAATAAGTACGAATTTGACGGAAAATTAGAAAAATTGTCGCTTCTCAAACTTGTCAAACAGCTCAAAATCGATTCCAAAGGTCGGGTAAAAAAGCAACGTAAATTAGGAATTCCTCAGGCACACAGGTGGATTGAGGAAGTAAACCGTAGGGAACAAAAGAACAAGAATTCAAAAGCAATGTTTTTAGACAAAGAGGACAATAACTTAGTAATAGCATCAGCACCTCTGCCTCTCTTACCAGAATATGAAGCAAGTGAGGTTAGTCCACCCCCACGATATCCTGTAGTCACTGAAGATAGACGCATTATGAAAATAAAACCGTATATTAGAGATCCCATTGAGACCAGGTCTCGAACAAAGGCAGTTAACTCAAATGAAGGCATCGAGTTATGGCAAATGGTTAAAAATTCATGATCTATAAGTGAAGGAGAAGAAATATGTCCACTTACAGAAGTACCCAACCCTCAGGCAGGTCAGAACAATCAGGACCCAACTATTTTAGTGTATAGACCTTTGACTCCGGAAAACATCCGGAAAGCCACTGAGGGAATTCCCCATCCACAGGTTAATTTTAGAAAATTCTCAGAAGATTTACAAGGAATGAGGCTGAGTTATAACTTAAATGGAGAAGAGGTAGAAAAAGTAGTTAGACAAATTGTAGGGCCAGATTGGCATATGATTAGTGGGAACTGGAATCCCCGTGATGCTGCACAAAGACCCCTCCCACATAGCAGCGCAGAATTAGACACCAGAGTAAAAGGTCTTACAGACCGCATCTCTGAAAAATGGAAACCTAGGGCAGACTGGACTTGCATTAATCAATGCATCCAACAAGAAGGCGAAACTATTGACCGGTATTATGCCAGACTATTAGAGTGTTTTAATAACCACTGTGGAATGCAGGTTCCTGAAGATCAAAAACAAGATTCCCCTTATGAACAGCAGTTAAAAAATGCATTTTTAAAGGGCAGTATTGCACCTATAAGCAGTTCTACTACAAAACACATGGTAGATCATTGTACAAGCAGGTTACAGTCATTACTTGAATATGCTAGGCATGCCAAAAGGCATTTTAATAGCAAAAAGAAAAAGAAAGCTCAAATATTTTCTGTAGAAGATGGAGCAGAAGTTTATGTAGTACAGTCCGGGAAAAAGGGCAAGAAAAATGCACAGGGAAACAAACAATCTGATCAACGATCAGAGGACTTTGAAGGGCGAAAGAAAAGGGGTGAATGTTTTAAATGTGGTAAAAAGGGACACTTGGCAAAGGATTGCAGGAAAAATAAGAAGGCAACAATGGAAGACAAAGAGGGTGAGGACTGACTATATGGTAATCAGGAATCACTAGAAGTGGCTATCGAAGAAGGGATAAATGAGAATGTGATAGAGGGAGTAGAGGAAGTGCAGGAGGTTAGTGACAATGAAGAAGATGAAATATTAGACCTAGCTTTATTGAGCTTGGAGCTCTATTTAGCAGACACAAAACCAGAAGTTACACTTTTGGTAGAAGGGAGGAAAGTCAAATTCTTGTGTGACTCAGGGGCATCACGAACCCTGATACATCCCTCCAAACTGCCGGAAAACACAGAGTCACCTCATTACATACTAGTCAAAGCAGCTAATGGACAGCTGTATCGGGAGCCTCTCTCCCGTGACATTGCAATAACTGATCGAGTTTCAGGATTGACACAAAAAAGCAAAATTGTTGTTTCTGCAAAATGCCCAGTAAACCTCTTGGGCAGAGACCTCATGCAGCTATTTGGTATAGCAGTAGTCCCAACCATGCAGGGTATGGAAGCACAGTGACAAATTGATACCTTTGCAGTGCAATCGGAGGGTGAAATGTTTTATTGGTACAGCCAGGATTTGGTTACGACTGGTCCAGGGACTGTAACCGAAGAGTTAATAAATGTAGCCATCAGCAAGTTCCCCTCCCTTGACATTGATAAGCAACAACTGTTGCACTGTACCCTGTATTACTGTAATACACCAGGACCTGATAAGGAATATGAGCAAGAATTGTTTAAGAATCATGCAAATAGATTGATATTGCGTAACCTGTACTGGGACACAAAAGGGAACAGTGTTGCCAGCTGTTCATTGCCCCCAAGAGTTCTTTGCACTTTATAAACCTAATCGATTATCACATGTTAGCTTAACCAAAAACAGAAATATAGAAAGGGCAGACCTAGGAGAAAAAGTCACGAGATGGGAGAAACAGACAGAGATAGAACTGTCAGAACAGGGAATACAAATACAGAAGTTGAAATGGATAACTCAGACCAACCCAGCTGTGCACTTAGTCTGGTGAGGGAAGCTGATTGACACTCCTGTTAAAAGAGGAAGAAAATGCCTTACAAAATATACCAGAGACTCTCTGGTCAACAGGAAAGTCAGACGTAGGACTTATTCGTACAGCAGGACCAGTTACTATCACGCCAAAGTCAGCATTTAGACCACAAAAGAGACAGTATCCCTTAAGAAAAGATGCAGAGGCAGGGATAAAGCCTATTATAGCAGCCTTACTTAAAGGAGGGATACTAGTAGAATCTCCTGATTCACCATGTAACACACCCTTGTTTCCAGTCAAAAAAGCAAATGGAGAATGGCGTATGGTCCAAGATTTACAAGCTGTAAATGATGCAGTAATACCAAGGGCACCCATGGTGCCAGACCCACACACCCTGTTGAATGATTTAAAACCTCAACAGAAGTATTTTTCTGTGGTAGACATCATCAATGCATTCTTTTCGATACCGATACACCCGGACAGCCAGTATTGGTTTGCATTCACATTTCAGGGGAAAAGGTATACATATACGCAACTACCACAGGGATAGTGTGAAAGTCCAACAATATTCTCACAAGAAATGGCAAGCAACTTGGCGGGATTCACCCCACCAAGAAGCAGTCAGATTTTACTTTATGTTGATGACATCTTGCTGGCAGCCCCCACCCAGCAGGATTGTAGAGAATATACCATAGCACTTCTACAATTCTTAGCCGCTGAAGGACATAAGGTAAATAAAAGTAAACTGCAGCTTTGGATAAAAACAAGTCAAATATCTAGGATATGTAATATCCAAAGAAGGCAGAACATTAGATGAGGACAGAAAGATAGCAATTTTGCAAGCACCAAAACCCACTACCAAGAAGGAAATTATGTCCTTCTTGGGTACAACTAATTTTTCCCAGAGTTGGATTCCAAACTATGCTTTAGAATCTGCACCTCTGACTGACCTTATATATAAGAAGCCAATGGCAGCACAAGATTTATTACAATGGACACCAGAAGCAGAATCTGCTTTCTGCAATGTGAAGCAGTTAATAGCATCCTCATTAGTTCTGGGATTACCAAACTACCATAAACGTTTTTTCCAAACTGTAGATTGTAAGCAGGGTTACATGACGTCAGTATTAACACAGCAGCATGGGGATAAGCAACACCCCACTGCTTACTATTCATCACAACTAGACCCAGTGGCAAGATCCTTACCCCACTGTGTACAAGCAGTAGTTGCAGCTGCAATGTCAGTACAGGCTTCGGCCTCAGTAGTCTTATTCCACCCTCTCACTTTGAGAGTACCTCATGCAGTCGCAATTATTTTACTACAAGAAAAGGTGGCATATCTTCCCCCTGCTAGGCATCTTTCCTGTATGACTATATTGTTGAGCCAACCTCATATGACAATTGAGCGATGCACGACTTTAAACCCCTCCACTCTGCTCCCAACCCCTGCAGACGGCATACCACACCGCTGCCTGCAGGTAATTGAGCAAAAGACACTACCTAGAAAAGATCTCACGGATGTCCCCTTGGATGATGCCGAGGTGACATACTACGTGGATGGCTCATGCAAAAGGGGTCCTGCAGGACAAAACCTAGTAGGATATGCAGTAGTTTCTGATACTGAGATTATAGAAGCAAAACCTTTACCACACAACTTATCTGCACAGGCAGCCGAATTGATCGCCCTGACACGGGCATGTACCTTAGGAAAGGTAGTAGATACCAGGTTCTCTCACCACGAAATACTTCAAAGTCTCAATAATAGATCCAATTGGAACCAGCATAAAACAGTCCAGTACAAACTCCAAAAATGATCCAATAGTAATCCAAAAAGAAAATTTATTGAAGTGAGCGCTTTCGCGTAGCACCTACTACGCTTCATCAGACAGTATAAAATCACTAAAAACTTCTACTTAAATACTAAATGTGTCAAAAAAGGCGCCAAAATTAATAACCATAATTGGTTAATTAATTAAATAAAATAAAATTAAATACATTCAATTAGGTTCGCCTAAGCTTGGTTTACATTCAGTTTTAAACTAAACTAATACATCATGTTTTCAGTTCATATAACCAGCGACAAAGTGTCATCTAGACTAACGTTAGATGTTAAATATTTCAATCAAGAACACTGCCAACTAAAGAACTAGAAAATGTTTTATATATATATATATGAATATAGTTTTATAATTAAAACACAATAATATATGTAATGTAAAACCACAATAATGTATGTAATATAAAATCAATTTTATAAAGAAATGACCATAGTGAATGAAAAACTGGTACATGACTTGTTAGCCAGTTATAAATACCTGTTGATGGTGATAAATATAAAATATATAAAGTTGTGTATAGAAAGTATAGGAACAGTCAACAATCATTAAATAAAACTAAAACTAATAGAGACTTACAATTACAATAGATTCAAATATTATACTTAGATGTGTAATATGTTAAATAATTAATGTATATTAACTATTAAATATTAAATAGATAAATAAATAATGCCTAATTAATATGAATATTAAATGTATATGTGCGTTTTTAAATGCGTATGTTTTTGATATTATAGGTAAAAACTATTGTGTGATCTATATTGCCGCATTATATGCATGAGTAAGTAAATGAATCAATAAATAGATAGATAAATAAATAAATATATAAGATATGAATGCAGAAAAACCAAGTGAAACTGTACATAATAATAAATAAGTAAATATGATGATAAATAATGAATGAATGACTATATGCTTTTTTATATTACTTCTTACCTTAGGAAAGGGTAAATGTGTAAACATTTTTACTGATAGCCAGTACGCTTTTTCTACTGTACATATTTTTGTGCAACAGTGGAAAAAAACGGGGAATGATAACATCTACTGGCAAACCTATAAATCATGCACAGTTTATTTTAGATCTTTTGGAATCTATTCAGTTACCTCAGAAAGTAGCCATTTGTAAATGCACAGCTCACACCAAGCAACAAGATAGGATTTCAAAAGGTAATGCGAGAGCTGATACAGCTGCAAAATAAGCAGCTACAGAAGTATTTCTGTTAAATGAGGAATTACAACCCTCTGAGATTTTAGACTTAGATATGTTAAAAACAATGCAGACACTCACTACACAAGCTGAAAAACAGCGATGGGTAAAACAAGGAGCAATTCTTGAAAAGGGGCTGTACATCTCTAGAGAAGGGAAACCGATACTACCATCTAATTTGTTTAGATATGCAGCTTTGTTGAGCCATGGGCAGTGCCATGTCTCAACAGGGGGGATGGTACAGCTGGTGAACCAGGTGTTCACAACGTATGAATTTACAAACTACTTTAAAAAATTTTGTTTGACATGTCAGATTGTAACAAACATCATGCACAAGGGGCGTTAAAGCCCAAGCAAGGTAGTTTCCCTATACCACCATATCCATTTCACACTATCTGTATGGATTTCATAGAATTAAACAAATGTGAAAATAAGAAGTATTGTCTTGTCATTGTAGATATGTTTTCCAGGTGGGTGGAAGCCTTTCCAACCAAAAATCCAGATGCAGCCACGGTGGCAAAAGTACTTGTCAAAGAAATCATCCCTAGATTCGGCATTCCGGAAAGGATCTACAGTGACAATGGTACACATTTTGTAAACCAAACTATACAGCAGTTAAGTAAGCATTTTGGTATTTCTTTAAAAAATCATTGTGCATACCATCCACAATCTGCAGGGCTAGTTGAAAGGCATAATGGTATATTAAAAAACAAATTGAGAAAATTGATAGCTGAGACAGGGAAAAATTGGATATACTGTTTACCCCTGGCACTGTTGAGCATGAGAACTGTCCCTACAGCAAAGGACTGACTCCTTTTGAAAAATTATTTGGAAGGGCTTACTACACACCCCAGTGGAAACTTCTCATGTCATCAGACCAGGAAGCGGATTTTACACTAGCTGGATATATGAAGAAAGTCATGAATTCTAAACATCTGTTGCAGTCAAATTCTGTTTCAGATAGAAAGCAAACCGAGACATCAGAAGTGGCAGTAGTGACACCCGGGGACTGGGTGTGGATAAAAGTTGTCAAGAAGAAGAATTGGTCATCGCCAAGGTGGGAAGGTCCCTACCAGGTGCTTCTTTCGACACCCACTGCAGTCAAGATAGCAGAGCAAGCTTTGTGGATCCACCTGATGCACTGCAAACTTGTTAAGAACTTTGAACTGGACAAAAATCTTACCTCTCCATCGGGGCCCTCAGCACAAAGTCTGGCTACAAAGGGGGGGTCAGATCAATAAGACTGATCCGTTTCAACCCCAGTGAAAAAAACATCGGTGCTGGAGGTCCTATTAGGGCTGAGAGTAAGAGCACGTGTCTGAAATAAAGATGACAGAATCCAGTAAGATCCAAATGTACCTATTCGGAAGAGTCAGAGAAAACAGGAATGCAGAACAACCGTTTCCTCAGAAGTATTGCATAACCATCCTGTTGACTGTACTAGTGACAATAATCTTTTTGTTGTAGCCATTCCTTTTCATAGCCACACAAACTGAACTGAACAAGCGTGCAGAGTTGTACGCAGAGTGGCACCCAAACTTCAACACTTACCAGGCAATCAAATATGTGTATGCTGAGACCTTCAATGTTTCGAATTGCTGGATTTGCACTGCTTTGCCAACAGCATATGGGGGGTTATTGTTAACTTCAGTCCCCCTAGGAGCCAACAAGACCTGGGAAAACGTAGTCTATGATACATCAGATGTCACGTCACAAGATAAAATAGCATTGCACTTGTCTGTTCGACAGATGGGGACTGTGTGTTTTTACAAAAATGATACAGTCCAGGTGGGTTGGAGCAATTGCAGTGTGACTGTTCCTTATAGATGCTACAATAAGAATGATAACAAAGGGTCCTATTGCAACACGAGCTATGATTCATATGTTGAACTGATGCATAGGACAATTGATGAAGTAAAACATAATGCTGACCTTTATAGACAACTGTCTATGATAGACAAAAAAATGTTTCATCCAGAGCCAAGGCATAGTAAAGTTACTACCAAAGTAGAAGACTGTTATTTTGTATGTGGTAGGAAAGCATACAAGTGGTTACCTGAGAATTGGCCCGGCAGTTGTTATTTGGGGTACCTGGTTCCGGCCATATGACACACAGCAGTTTTACCTTCAGGGAAAATCCGGAATGTTCGACGAGAAATCAAGAAGCCTGTCAATCTGGTGGGGCAAATCAATGCGGGCTGGAAAAAACATCATGCTGTGAGCGTAGGGAAAAATGGACTGTCACATATGGACTTGGGTGATACCATCATCTCGTGGGCAGGTGTATTGCCAGAATATGGAGCAACAAAATCAATCTGGGAACTGAGAAAATTGTCTAAACTTATCAAAATAATGAGTAATGCAACATTTTCTACCCTAGAATTGGTGACTGATGAACTGACTGCCATGAGAACTGTAGTGCTTCAAAACCGCATGGCTCTCGACTTCACCCTAGCGGCGAGAGGAGGTGCGTACGCTTTAATCCAGGAGGAGTGCTGTTCATATATTCCTGACCACAAACACGAGACAATCATCTTGAGGTAATTCAGCAGGTGTCAGCCATGACCAAACCAGGACCAAATCCATTGATGGACTTTTTCCAGAGATTGTTTGGGGGGTGGGGCAGTATCCTGATGAACATCTTGATTGCCATCTGTGTAGGAATGATCCTACTGGTGGTATGTGTGTGCTGCTGCATCCCCTGCATGAAAAGACTGATTAAAGACTTTATAGACCTGACAGTTTCAGAAACCTTATGCCAAGATGCTGAACTTGAAGAATTGTTAAAAATCTGAAAATGCTTTCATAAGTTTAAACTGAATGACTCTCTTAACTGCAGATCCTGAGTAGGAAGAGGTTAGGGGAAGAAAAACTGTTTATGCTTATCTTGAAAGTAGAATAAAAGTATTAAAAGGGGGGAAATGTTAGAAAAATATGTAATAGTAATATGCATGTTTAGTGCATTTGGTGCATTTGAGATTTAAAAGGGTTAATACATTTATTCTGTTCACACTGCATGAATCTGTACAGCCATTAGAAACTTAACAAGAAGCATTCTGTTTTCTGCTAATGTCAGCAAATAACAAGAAGTAATTCATTTCTGCTAATGTCATGAAAATTAACAAAGGGATATTGATTTCTGCTTATGTCATGAGAAAACATGCAGCTGCTAGAAGCCATTGATAAAGAAAACAATAGATGCTTGAAAGTTTAAACCATAATCAGCATTACTTGTACTGAAGCTAGAAATGTACCTTGAATCTAGGTAAAATGTAACACATGTATTAGAACAGTACAATGGAAGAATTGAAATGCTGAAATGGACTGACATAAACCCAATGCCTGGTTGTTTTTCTCAAAATGTTTTTGCAGAATGACAGATATTTTAACTTGGTCAGCAATATGTCTAACAATATTTTCTGTAGAACATACAGAAAGCTGTATCTAACTACGTCAGCAATAGAATGTAACATTTTCTATGTGACAGGAAGAGAACTGCATAAGTATAACCTACTAATCATTAATTATCCAGACAAACCCTGTGCATACATGCTTTGTCTCCTTGCTGCAAGTAATAAAGGGTGCTTTGCTTGAACCTAACGTGAATTGGTCTTTGAAGTTTCTTTCCTTTGATATTTAGTATTCTCATGTTTTCTACTTTATTATTTATTATTAAATATTTGTATACATTTCATTGTGGCTGGTCTTTTAGACAATACTTTTAACATCTTAAGAGCACTTGTGCTTGTTTTAGTGATGCTATGGTGACTCCAAAATGCCATGCTGCTTTGGTTACACTCTACCAATTACAATAGTACTGATTTTAGTCAGTATAACTGGATACCCTTGTAACAGCCTGTGAGGGTTGACTGCTGGCAGTGTGGTTACCTTATAGTCTGGGGAGAATGGGTACAGCTAGTAAATCTGTACTAGCTTTCCCCAGGAGTGTGCATGTGTAAAAATCAAATACCTAGGTGTGGATATATCAGCCATATGAAACTGGGACACAATGTTCCAAAGTATGTCTTGTTTGGGATCTGGAGAGACAGTCCAGTCCCAGGTCTGGAGCGTGTTCCCTGTGTGCTCCTGGAGGAAACTGTGCTTGATGCAAAGAGCTGCATCTGAAAAGTATTGTGTAAATGCATTCCTGTTTTTAGTGACCATCTCTCACTGTTGTCAATGGTGAGGACTTAGCTCCTTGATTAATGGCCCTGGGTAGAGAGGCTGTCACAGTGACGATAAAAAGAAAGATGACAAAATAAAAGCTGAAGGAAAAATGTGAGGAATTTATGAAAGGCATGGTATAAGGGGTGTGATGGGTTAAATAGAACAGAAGTATTTTTAAAAAATGAACAAAAGGTGTAAAGGAAGAAAGACTGAGGTAGGTGAAAACCCATGACTGTGACAAGAAGGATGAACAACCAACTGTACACTGACATTTAGAAGCAAACCAGGACTTAACAGGGAAAATAAACCATTCTCAAGTACCTGAGTACTGCACTCAAAATCCCATCAGGAGAATAAAACTATGCCATCTGTAATTCTGCTGTGAGATGTGTTCTTGGAAGAAGATGCAGTCAGAAGAACATCCGAAGAGCCTGCTACAACAATGCCATATAAGAGAGTATCTTACAGAAGGAAATAAATGGTAAACAAGTTTATGAGCCAATTAAAAAGTGTGAAAAGCTCAGTCTTTGTGAAAGTTTAAAGTAGCCTAATTTGTGCACAGACATCATGGTGATGCAGTACTCAGGAGGAATTTAACATAGCAAGCAATGTAAAAAAAATGTAAACTCACAAAACTACACCAAGCAGAATCAGCAGTTAGAAAACTACCCTGACCAGTCTAAGTTTAGTTTTCAGTGTAAGAGACTCCTTACTGACATGTTGGCACTCAACACACTGAAAAAACAAAAAGGCAGAAAATGCAGAAGAATGAATGTAAAACATTACTCTTCTCATTTAAACTTTTTTTTTTTTTTGCAGGGGGGGGGCACGCCCCCACTCCCCCCTCACCTCAAACTTATATTTACCAACTTCAAGAATGATGAATCTTGGAAAAAAAGGAATGTTATGAGAAATGGCCATCTTGCACTTGTTATATGCAAGTCTATTTTTTCAGCCATTTAGTCTCCATATTTTGGGACTCACTGAAGCAGTTCCCAATACTTCAAATGGTTGCTGTTTAAGATGATATTTGTCATGGTAGAGGTAATCGAATATCTGGTGATCTCTTTTTAAAAACAAAATTATGGATCAAATTTTGACTTATTATTTAAGCAAATATCTAGAAATGTAATGGAAGAGACTGCTTCCAGTGTTTCACTGAGTAATATGGTAGTATTTAAAGTGTTTACTTGTTAGCATTATTTTTTTTATTTAAATCAGTATCTGTTTTGACCCTGTAAGATTTAGCCAGAGGGCACAGTTTGCATACTGCTAAAGACATTCTGTAAAGGGGGCTGTACTGTGCAAATATCCATAACTGCAGACAAAAGTGGAAACTAATGCACATACTGGAAGAGCTTCAGACAGTTGTAGTGGGCACATATGTTGAAAAGGAACAGCAGAATTGAAGTAATAGTATTGTTATGTAAATTCTTACCATAACTTTAGATGTCCTTCTCTTCTATATGCTGCTGTATTCATAATACAAGGGAGTCCACCTCTGGTCGACTCTCGTGCATCCGGCCATTTTACAAAAGACAGATGCTACCACTGGGGTGTGTGTGATGTCCCACGTCTCTCTCTGTGGATGTCAGCCATAAACAGACACCGGGTACAAAACAGATGTCAGCACGCACCTTCCTCAGAACTGAATGTCAATAGAATCAGCAACTACAGAGTGGGTACTTAGGAGTCAGGCAAGTGCAAGGGGGAATGCTGGGTGGGAAACTATACAGCAGCATATAGAAGAGAAGGACATATAAGTTATGGTAACAATTTACACAACAATACTATGTCCTTCTATTCATATGCTGCTGTATTCAAAACACAAGGGAGAGTGCAAAAGCTCTTGCATTAAGAATTGGGTGGAGGAACAGAAACACTTTCCACAAACCCAGGAAGGATGGCTGTGGCAAACCCTGCTCTAGCCCTAGACACATTGTCCAACTTGTAGTGTTTGGTAAAGGTATGGACAAAGGACCATGTAGCTGCTTCTAAAATGGCAGCTGTATCCAGACCCTTGAAAAAGGCTCCAGAGGAGAACATTGCCCTAGTGGAGTGTGCCTTTACAGGGAAGGGAAGCCTTCTGCCATGGGCAGTACAGCAAAAAATGATGGTTTTGGATATCCAAGAAGATATGGTTTGCTTGGAAACAGGGTGTCCCAGGGCTCTTCGATGGTAAGATATAAAAAGCCTGTCTGATTTGCAGAAGAGTTTGGTCTTGGCCACACAGTAAGTTGCCTGTGAACATCTAGGGTATGTAATATCCTTTCAGTCAGGTTTTGGGGTGAAGGGAAGAAAGTGGATAGATTGATGGCCTGATCCAGGGACATCTCATTGACTACTTTGGCCATAAAGGTAGGGTTGGGCACTCAAACACAACCTGTCTTTGTGGAAAACAGTAAAAGGATGGAAGGCCATAAGGGCTTGTAGTTCTGAGACCCTTCTGGTTGAAGTAATTGCCACCACGAGTAGGGGTTTTCCATGTACAATGTTGGAGAACAGTCTTTGGCTAGCACGAAGGGTGGCAGTGTCACTTTCTCCAGTACAAAGTTAAGATCCTAAGGAAACAGGATGGGCTTCCTTGGGGGTCTGAGGTGCAGAACCACTTTTTGGAAAAGTTTAACTTCCAGCCTAGCAGCCAAAGGAGGGGTGAGAGGCAGGCATATTGAGATGGCAGATAAGTGGGTCTTGATGGAAGACTAGGATAGTTCAGACTTCATCAATTCACACAGGTAAGACAGGACCACTCGGGGTACTACTACCAGTGGTTTTAAGTTGCATTTCAGACATGAGGCAGAAAATCTCTTCCACTTTGAAAGGCATGATTTTCTGGTATTTGGTTTTCTGGCCTCCTGCAAAACCTGAAGCACGTCCTCTCTGTAAAGGTGTCTGAAGGGAATCAGTGCCCTTTCACCCACAGTGTAAGGTTCAGAGTGGACAGTTGTGGGTGTAGAAGCATTCCTCTCTCCTGTGTGAACAGGTAACTTGTGGTGATTGCCCTTGGCTAGATGGAGTAATAGGGGGAACCAGTGCTGCCTTGGCCAATAGGGAGTCACCAACAAGATTTGAGGTTGTTCTTTCTGAATTTTCAGCAGAACTTTTTGTATGAGAGGGAAGGGGGGAATGCATATGCATACATCCCCTTCCAAGGGAATGAGGAGCATCCACCCTCCATGCTTCAGGGTGTGGTACCCTGGAGCAGAATGTTAGAAGCTGTCTCTTCATGGAGGAGGCAAACAGATCCACATCTGGAATACCGCATCGATGGACCAGGCCAGAAACACATCTCTGTTTAGCATCCATTCGTGAGACAGAGTCATGGTCCTGCTTAGAGTATCTGCCATCACACAGTCTGCTGAGGGAATGTACACAGCTTGGATGTTGACTTGTCTGTCCAGGGTGAGTTCCCATGCCTGCAAGGATAACCTGCACAGGAGGTAGGAACTTGTCCCCCCTGTTTATTGATGTACCACAGCACTGTGGTATTGTCTGTGTACCACCTCAGTGTGCCTGGAAGGAGATGATCCTTGAATATTTGTAGGGATAATATCAGGGCTTTCATTTCCTTGATACTGATGTCCTCTTTCTGTTGAGTGAGGGCCCATGAGTTTCTCACTCTCCATTCTCCTAAGGTTGCTCCCCAACCTGTGTCTGAGGTGCCTGTGAAGAGGTCTTGTTTGGAAGGCAGGGGTTGCAGGGGCAGGCCTGGGTTGGCATTTATCTGGGCTATCCACCAGTTCAATTCCCTGGAAAGGCATGGCAGCATTGGAATTGTGCACTCCAGGGGGGGGGGGGGCAGATGTTGTTTTCAGACTGTTCTCAAGTACCACTGGAACTTTCTCATGTGAGGTTTTGCCAGGGGAATCATGGGGCTAGTGGAGGCCATGAATCCCAGGAGCCTGAGGAACTCCCTGGCTGATATGGATTTTTGAGGGAGTAATTCCTTGAAGTAAGTAGAGAGGGACAATATTTTTTTTCTGGGGGAAGACAGGCCATCATTTTTTCTCTTAGGATCCTGCACTCCAGGAACACATGATCCTGAGAAGCAATCGGGGATGTTTTTTAAGGTTTATAGTGAATCCCCGACTTCTCAAGAAGGAAACTGTGAAGTCTAGATGTAGTACCAAAGGAACTGACGGGACCTGGATCAGGATACTGTCTAGGTAGGGGAAGAGTTGGATTCCCTTTGTCCTGGCAAAGGCCATGTCTGGTGCCAAGCATTTTGTAAACACTCTTGGGGCCTTAAGACCAAATGGCAAAGCACAGAACTGATAGTGTGCAGAACCCACTGAGAAGTGAAGGGATTTCCTGAAGAGGGGATGGACTGGAATGTGTATGTAGGCATCTTTTATATGCAAGGATACTAAAAAGGCCTGGGGTAGGATCAGGGGGGAGCAGGGTAGGAAAAGTGAGCATGCATAAGGAGGGAACTTGAAGGAATGTGTTGAGATGGGGCAAATCTAGGATTGGTCTCCATGGACCTTCTTTCCTGGGAACTAAGAACATCCTGGAGTAAAATCCCTTTCCCAATGCATGTTCAGGGACTTCTTGAATGGTTCATTGATCTAGGAGTTCTTGAAGAACTGAGGGGAAGAAAGGCAGTTGTTCTCGAGGGAGTTAAGAAATGCTTTTGGGAGTAGGTTTGGTCTCCCAACCATGAATCATGAAGTATCCCGTTTTATTATAGACAGGACCCAAGAGTCCTGGGTAACCTGATTCCAAGCAGGTAGGGAGAGGGAGAGCATGGAAAGTGAGGTGCTTGGATCCAGCCTGGTAGTCACAGGCCACCAGGCTTACCCTGAAAGGGCTGTTTGGTGGCAGGAGTAGGGGGAGCAAGTCTGGCTGAGACCCGTTTTCCCTCTTGCTTTTGGCTGATAACTGTCTGGCAGGCCTTCTCACAAAGGAGGTTTTGGTAGGGTAATTCTTTTGGAAGAATGGGATTAGAAAGACAAAAATTTGTCTCGGATCCTGTACCTCTTTGCCCTTCATTTGGAAGGGAGTAGCTTAGCAGTTTTGTCTGTAGCCACAGCAATAACTAAAGGGTCTGCAGAGGGTGATTTTAACAAGAATGTACCATCCTCAGGGACCTTATAAAACCTGTCTGGGCATTTGGATGCAGGAGGTTGTGAATCAGGGTTTTTGGAGGCAGCCAGGAATGCATCCAAGAAGGCAGGGTGTACTGGAGGAACAGCAGATGGAGTTCATAAAAAGAAGTTATGTACCTACCATAACGTTCCATGTTAGTTGTCTTCATCTCGCCTTCTTTCTTGCTGGTTGGGATCGGAGCCGATCCTCGGCTCTGACTCGGCCATCTTCTATAGCTCGAGAGCTGTTTACTGGCTCGAGGCTACCCCTTATCCCATGATGCCTAGCGATAGCTACCCAGATCTCGTTTGAAATAGCTAACCCCAGACATAGCCAGAGAATAAAACCTGTCCAAACAAATAGGTTGAGAATACCTGTCATACTCTCTAAGTCAGTAGAGGAAACAAACCAGAGAACACTCAGCCAGGGAAACCAGAACACCTCTCGGTCCATTAGGACAGGGGGACAGAGGGTGGGACGCAAGAAAGAAGGCAAGATGAAGACAACTAACATGGAACATTATGGTAGGTACATAACTTCTTTATGTTAAGTTGTCTATCTCGCCTTCGTTCTTGCTGGTTGGGACAGCGTCCCTAGCACCTACAATCCTGGGTGGCTCATTGGAACAGAATCTTCAGAACAGTGGAACCAAAGTCAGCTCTGCTCCTGGAGACCATATCTAGTTTGCAATGAGAAATAAAGGTATGAGGATTTGCCAGTGTAGCAGCTGCACAGACAGAATCCATGGGCAACCTAGATTGGAAGGCTACAGAGGTGGCCAAGGTCCTAGGAAAATGACCTTTCAGTTTGATAGGCAACTCTTTGTTTCTTAATTGATAAATGGAAGTAATAATGTGAGACAACCACCTGGATACGGTCACTTTGGAAACTGGGAGACCTTTTTTGCCTAGAGCATAGGAAAGGAATAGTTGGTCCGACTTCCTTATTTCCTCAGTCCTGTGCAAGTTTGTTTGTGTCTTTCGGCTTTTCCCGGTTAGGGGTCGCCACAGTGGAATTCCAGTCTGCTAATGATTGGCAGTTGATTTTTACATACCGGCTTGCCAGGCCTGATGCACAACCTTCAACAAAGGTACGCCCATTCACGCATGTCTCCACGCAAAAGACGCTCTAGCTGAGAATTGAACCGGACAGCGTCTTACTGTGAGGCGACAACGCTACTGCAGCACCTGTGCAAGTAAAAACGCAATTGTCTATGAATGTCCAATTGGTGTAATTTGTACTCTGCCTTGTTGGTGTGGTTAAGGTATATAGTTTGGTTTAAATGATTTTCTGAGCATTCTTTCAGAAGAAATGAAGGATTAGTCCTCAGAGCAACCCTGTCCTTGTGAAAAACCAATATGGAGGACGAACACATAGTGCTTGAAGTTCAGAGACGCATCTGGCTGAAGTAATAGCTACCAGAAAGAGTGTTTTCTAAGAAAGAAACAATGGAGCAGGATGCTGCTGGTTCAAAGTGGGGCAGAATTATGGATGTTAGTACCAAATTAAGGTCCCATGGAGGAGGGGGATCTCTCACTGGAGGTCTAAGGAGAGTAGTCCCTCTTAAAAAAGCTTTACAGAGCTTATGAGACATAATGTTTGAATTTGACAACCCAACATGAAAGTTAAAAATGGCTGCCAATTGAACCCTAATTGTAGCAGAAGTGGACCCAGAATGAAAAAGTTGTGCTAGGAATTCCAAAATTTCGTGGACTGGGGCTGAGAAGGGATCTATGTTCCTAGCCTCTGCCCAACAAGAAAAACGTTTCCATTTGCTAGCATAAGTTTTTCTAGTTGTGGACTTGTGAGAGGAGGCAATAATCTCACGTACGGCCAGGGAAATGCTGGGAAGCCTGGCTAAGGTTGGAAGTGGAGCAACCAAGCTGTGAGCTGGAGTGTTTGGAGGGATTGATGCAGCCTGCCTGATTGATGAATCAGTAGGTCTGGAATCGGATCCAGCATCCAGGGCTGATCGAGAAGGTAATGGTGCAGGAATGGAAACCATATCTGTTGAGGCCAGTAGGGGGCAATGAGGATCATTTTGTAGCCCAACGATATTGCTTTCTGTATGAGTTTTGGAAACGGGAGAAAGGCATAAAGAAGTCCCTGAGGCCAATTGTGGACTAGAGCATCTTGGCAATGAGGATCAATTTGCAGCCCAATGATATTGCTTTCTGTATGAGTTTTGGAAATGGGGGAAAGGCATAAAGAAGTCCCTGAGGCCAATCGTGGACTAGAGCATCTCTGGGTGAGTGACCTGGAAGCAGAAGAAGGGAGAAGTAGTTGCTGCATTTGCTGTTGAAGGGGGTGGCAAAAAGATCGCAGCAAGGCTGTCCCCATTTGCAGAAGATAAGATCCGCAACTACCTGATTCAGAGACCACTCGTGAGGCATGAGAATAGCTCTGCTGAGCCTGTCCGCTATGACGTTGGACCTCACAGGGATGTGCGTCACAATCAGAAATCATTGGGAGGAAAGCTCCCACTGCCAGAGTCTGAGTGCTTCTCAACATAGGGGGTAAGACCTGGTTCCGCCCTGCTTGTTGATGTACCACACCACTGACATGTTGTCTGTTTGGATTGCAATGGTCCCAGAAAGGAGAGAGTCCTGAAGAGCTTGCAACACTAGGAGCACAGCTCTCATTTCTAGGACGTTTATAAGCAGATGGTACTCGTGAGGCTGCCAAGTGCCTTGGACTGTCCTGCCCTGATAATGCCCCCCCCCCCACCCTATCAGGGAGGCATCTGTGATCACTGTGACAACTGGAGGGGACTGAATGAAGGGCCTGCCCTGAGTCACTAGTGGGGAGACCATCCACCAGGAAAGGTGCCTGTTGCATGCTTCTGTAATCATGATCATGTGAGACATGGGCAGCTGTTGGAAAGATCACTGTGTGAACAGAAGCCACTGAAGGATCCTCATGTGAAAAACAGGCCAGTGGGATTAGAAGAATTGCCACTGCCATGGAACCCAGAGTTTGAAGGACAAACCTGTCTTGGATTCTTGTGCTCTGCATTAGAATTTGTACTTGCTGGTGAATTGTAGACACCCTTTCTGGCAGTAGCCTTGCGGACATGTTCCTTGCGTCCAAGTCTGCTCCTATATAGGTGATAGACTGACAGGGCAACAAGGCAGATTTTTCGAAGTTTATTGTAATTCCTAGCTGAGAGCAGATTGTGATTGTGTAGTCCCTGGCTTGCATAAGTTGATGCCTGATAGTAGCAGTGAGGAGCCAGTTGTCTAAATATGGAAACACCTGGAATCCTAGACGTCTCAGGTGAGCCGTGACCACTGCCATACATTTGGTGAACACCCTGGGGGCTGTGGTGAGATCAAAGGGCAGAGCTCTGAACTGGTAATGACTGGCTTCCAGCCGGAAGCGAAGAAATCTCCTGGAGCGCCTGTCCATTTTGATATGGTAGTATGCATCCTGAAGATCTATGGAGCACATCCAATTGTCCTGACCCAGAAAGGGTAGAATGGACTGTAGCGTGACCATCTGAAACTTTGTTCTTTGAACAGACCTGTTTAGTCTGCTGAGAACCAGAATCAGTCTCCAGTCCTCTGTCTTTTTTGGTACCAAAAAGAACCTTGAGTAAGTTCCGGATCCATGTTGGTCTGCCGGGACTTCCTGAATGACTCTTTTTTTCTAGCAGTTTTGAAACTTCTATGACTGCTTGGTCCCTCAGATTGGGTGGAACATCTGGAAGGGATTTCTTTGACGGTAAGGGGGTTGAGAGAAGGGAATTTTGTAACCTCCGGATATAATGAACCATACCTATTTGTCTTGCGTTAAATTCTGCCAGGCTTTTGGGTACAGTGAACATCTTCCCCCGACTGCCTCCAGAGGCGGGCAGTCGGGCAACCCTTCAGGGATGCTGAAAGGGCTTATCAGAGAAAGATTCTCTGTTGCCCTGGTTCTGCAGACCCCCTCTGCCACGAGGGCGGCATCTGTTGTTGTTTCCCCCTCTGCCCCTGGAGGAAAAATCACTACGTGTGTCAGGCAAGGCTCCCTGGGATTTTCGGAACCACATTTTACCACTCTTCTGACCCTTGGGGTATGGTCTAGAAGGAGTGGAAAAATGGACTCTCATGGCAGAGAGAGTCTTGCCTTCTTGCTCACACCTAGTCAAAGTGTCTTTCACCTGTGGTCCAAAAAGAAAGGAACCATCAAAGGGGGTGTTGGTGAATGACACTCTAAAGGGTTCCGCAAAATTACACAGCCGCATCCATGCATGCCTCCTAAGGGCCACACCCGTACCTGTGGCTCTACTCACACCATCGGCTGCATAGGAAATGAGCCTCATGGAGGAGTTGACTACAGAATTAAGCATCACCAGCTGGGAAGTCACTTTAGCTTGAGCCCCCTCAGCTGATGGATCTTGAAGGGCATCTCCAAGCTCTTTAAGGAAATCCTTCTGAAGCCAGGTAAAATGGCATAAGTAGTTCAGTGACCTCATAGAAAAGGTTGCTGAAGCAAACATTCACTTCCCATATCTATCCATGGTCCTAGACTCCTTGTTAGGAGGATGGACAGACGAAGAGGTCTCCGCTAACTCTTTTTTGGTGGCTGCTGCTACCACCATGGCATCACCAGGAACACCTTTGGTAAGGAACTGCTTATCATGGGGTGCTGTGATGAACTTGCCAGGTCTCCTAGGAGTTGGTTCCATTGTATCCGGAGCTGACCAAGCCTTTCGGGCCACCGCTGACATAAGTGGATCAAAAGGCGGAGAAACCCAGGAGGTGGAAAGTTGGGAACCGAACACATCCAGGAATACAGACTCATCCTCGGTAGGGGCTAGGGGGATTCCAGTTCCCCCTCTGCTTAAGCATTTCTAGGATGTCCAAAAAGGAAACATCTTCAGAGGGGGATCTCGGGGACCCTTCCGAATCATCTAAGTCTGTATCAGAAGTGACAAATTCAGGGGAGTCAATGTGCTTCCTCTTGCACTTCTTCTTATGAGGGGGCTCCTCTGAATGATCAGGGGAGGCCTCGGAAGAAGAGGAAACACCCAATGGGGTGCCCTGGAGAGCCGGTTCCCCACGCCTGGGGTCTGGAGGAGGAGCACAGGCACTACAGGGGACAGAGCCAGTGGGGCAGATAGTGGAGCTGACTCAGTGGCCAGCACACTCCTCATGACATCGAAGGCATCCCTGCCATGATGCAGAGAAGGCTCCGGTTCCAAGGAAATCGGAATCCTTCTCCACACAGAGGGAGATGGCTCCGATGCCGATGCAGGAGCTGATCTCACCTGCGCCAAAGCTCCCAGAGGGAGAATGGGGTTGGACAAGGGTCTGATGCCACTCGCCCCCTCGGAGCAGACGAGGGAGCCCCGGTGCCCAGATCCCTTGACAGACGGCACCATCGAGGGAATCGGAGCCGACAATGAAACCGAAGGCGATAGAGTTATAGGAGCCGACGGTTCCACTACTTGAACCCCAACAAACTCCGGCTCTGAGCTCACTGGAGTCGGAGGAGGAACATCGATAGAAGTGGATGGAGCCAACACCTGTTGAGGAGGGCTGGACAACATCTTGGCAAGTGCCTGCAACTTTAGCAACCTACTGACCACTCTTCTCCACGTCGTGATCCGACAGCCCAGAGGATCAAGAGGAGTGAGAAGATCTGTGACTGCGCTCGCTCTGAAGCAGGGGAGACAGAGGAGCCAAATGTATCGATTCCAAAGAAGGGGACCTCAGCCTCTTGTGGCTCCGTGAAGGCTCCAAAGATTCTGATGGAGCCGACGGGGAGATAGTCTTATCGGTTCCAGTCGGAACCAAAGTAGCATGTAGAGTCGGAACCAAAGACGGCTCCAAACTTGGAGCCGACAGCTTGGTAGATTTAGGGGATTTCACAGGCTGAGTCTTGGCCAGTGAATCCTGGGGCTTTAAAAGACCCCTAAGAATAAGCTTATTCTTATGCTCCTGCAGAACTCTTGGACTAAATGCATGGCAGATAGAACAAGAGTCCTGCAGGTGCACATCGCCTAAACAATAGAGGCAAGAAGTGTGCCCATCTGTCTGAAACATTTTCTGACAGCATGAGTCACACTTCTTGAACCCAGACACTTTGGATTCTTCTGACATCCTGTAACAAGAAATACAACAATAGCTAACAGACACAGTATACTACAGACTAATGCTAAAGTTTTTTTTTTTTTCTTTGATAGGAAAGCCTCTAACTTAAATGGCTAGCCTATAAAGAAGGTAGCAGGAAAGCCTCTAACCTAAACGGCTAACCTGACAAGAAAAGGATAAGGAGGGGGGGAGGGGGAGAACTCTCTAAATTAAATGAGTTCTACAAGGAAGGGAAGGAAGCTACAAATACACACTTAGCTAACACAACAAAAATAAGACTAAAAGTTGACAATAACTCCTAGGAAAAGACTATTTCTAGTAAAAAATTTCTATAAAGAAACTTTATACGAGCCTGATCCAGAAAAACGACACCTTGCAGCTGAAGCAGAAAAAGAGATCTGGGTAGCTATCACTAGGCATCATGGGATAAGGGGTAGCCTTGAGCCAGTAAACAGCTCTCGAGCTATAGAAGATGGCCGAGTCGGAGCCAAGGATCGGCTCCGATCCCAACCAGCAAGAACAAAGGCGAGATAGACAACATAACATTACTTCTGGGTTTCTGTAACATGACTGCTGTCCCATTTAAAGAATTCTTTCATTTGAGCAATGGTTCCCTGAAGGTGATATCTTCTCCTGGGGGATCTGTACCATTAGACTCCTCCTCTGGGGAAGCGTACCCCAGAAGGGAAGCAATTTGTGAGGTATAAGTGATGGATTCATCCCCTGATGAATCCTCTTCTTCAGATAAAACATCCAGAGCAGGTTTATCTTTGGGGGTAGATGCAGTAAGGGCCTGAACCAGAGAAGGGGCCTGGCACAGGGCAAAGAAGGCATTCAAAAGGCCTTGGGTGAAGGTCTGCCAATCAGGAAGTTGTTTGGAGGAGCAGGGCATCGGCGAAGGAGTAAGATATTTAGTTTTTTGCTTCTTCTTTTTATGGGACTCTGACATCGAGGTATCGGAGATCCGGTGAAGAGTGGGAGGGCTGGACTCCGGATGGCACTCAACAATATCAGAGCTAACATCCTCATGAACCACAATTTGCGAGACCCCATGCAGACCCTCTGATATAATGAGCCTAGGTTCCCCCTTGGCTACTGATTCAGACACCTGCAATTCCCTCAGGGATGTGCCCTCGGCTTCTTTAACGGCATCCACCTAGGTACCCACCAAAGAAAGGTCCTTAGATTTCAGCTCAGACTCCGGGCCATCATCAGCCTCGAGAGGTACGACTGGAAGGGAGGGTGCAGCAGTCATTTCAGGCCTAGACTTTTTGGCCTTTTTGACTGGCACTCATCCGAGCGGCCCAAAGTCGGATTCATCGCTTTGGCCAAACACTTTAGATGTTGATTCTCTAAATAAAGTTTTAAGGCAACTAAGCAGCTCCTGAGGGTTTTGGGAACAAAGGCCTAACAAATACTACAAGTAGTGTGGTCGTGTTCCTAGCCTAAGCAAAACAGGTAGTTCTCATGTGTATCTTTATGTGGAATTTGCCTTCCACATCTACACTTTACCTTTCTACCGGACATGAAAAGCCCCACAGCAGAAGCAAAGGAAAATCAAAAACCCCTATGGGGTACTTATCGAAAGTTAGATAAGATGAGCACTTCACACGGGATCACTTTTCCAAATAAGCAACGACCGGAACTGGCAGTCACACAAGCGGCAGAAAAGCTCTGAGTAAGGTGCGTGCTGACTTCCATTTTGTACCCATCTGTTTATGGCCGATATCCACACAGAGATGCGGGACATCACATGCACCCTAGTGGTAGCATCTATCTTTTGTAAAATGGCCAGATGTACAAAAGTCAACCAGAGGCGGACTCCCTTGTGTTATGAATACAGCAGCATACGAATAGGACATCCAAGAAGATACACTTGAGGTATCCCAGAGGGGAGAAAGTAAAGCATGCAGAATTCTTCCCGTTTAACTCATTGTGGTATGTACATAAAGTAGATCTTGAACCAGTTAGTCACTGCTAAGTATAAGCCCTAGTTCTAAAAGTATATTCAAAAAAACGTTACGGCTCACTGTGTCTAATAATGCTTCACAGAAGTCTACAAAAAAGCTTCAGCAACATCTCTGAAGTTGTGTTTGTATGAATAATCTCTGTAAAAGTTAATAGGACAGTAATCAAGTCCATCATGTCCATGCTCATATCAAAAGCAGTGCTGTGAATAAAGCATATGACTAAAACTGTCAAGGTCATTGTTTAGCTGTTTATGAATCTGATGTTTCAGAGCTTTAGTATGAGCCAGAAGCAGATAGAAAGAACAGAAACTGATGAAAGCAGCTAAATGGTCAACATTCTGAAGTAGTAGAAGAGCAGCTTTCTTTGTGGGTGTATATCTTTATAATTTTAGAAACCATTAAAGCTAGTTTCAGTGCAGTCAGAAGGAATATATCTGGGTTTGGGCTATTTGCGTACATTAACTGAGCTCGCTTAACCTTCCTCTGCTTACTAAGACAGCGTGAGGAGGTAGAGGATTGAGACAACACTGGATGGTTAGTAGCAGCACATAAAGACACAAGATTTAATCTGGTGAGAAAAGCTGATGAGCTCCACTCTGCAGGTAAAGATGTTGCCACCTTTTTTTGCAGGCTGGAAAAGTTTAAAGATGGCTGTCCAGCCGTCCTTATGAGTGCTGGAGGCCATTTTAGAAGATTAAGAAAGCAACAACATTTGATGTTTCTCACAAGTAACTTTGTACTCTTATGCAATTCTTGTATTTCTACAGCTTGGACATGTGTGCTCATTAATGAGGAAAGTACAGTTGTGTACACTTACCATAAATGTAGATGTTCGAGTGTATTCACTACTGCAGTCATCACATTTGGGTTATCTACTTGCAGTAGCCCTCAGTCGGCCTGATTAACAAAGTCTTGGGTCCTGCATCGGTTGCTGTCTCTTCTTCCGTGACGTTAGGTAGTCAGGGGTACAGAACATGCAGCCGACGCCATTACATCAGTTTATCTTGCCCCAGATGTCAGGTGCCCCCATAATGGGAAGCAATAAAATAAATATAAATATATACAAGGATATACCTCAAATAAAAAAAGCAAATACACCAAAAAGCTTTTAAGCATAGTAAAGGAGAGTAGAGATATAGCCAAAAATAGTCAGGGGGCTGGAGGGAGGGTAACCAGGACTGTAACAGTGAATACACTCGAACATCTACATATATGGTAAGTGTACACAACTGTACTATGTTCTTCGTGTTTCACTGTTGCAGTCATCACATTTGGGTAGATTCCCAAAGCTAAGGATGGGAGGAGGAATTTAGATAGCATTAGGATCAGCTATAAGGCCCTACAAGACTGCAGTGGCAATGCCAGCTCTGGATTTAGAGAAAATTGGCAAATGGTAATACTTTGTGAAAGTATACACAGAACTCCAGGTAGCAGCTTCTAGGATGTCCGTGGTAGGGACACCTCTGAGAAAGGCTGTAGAGGTAGATGCAGCCCTGGTTGAATGGGGTCTGATCCCCTGTGGGATGAGTTTTCCATTGTGCTTATATTAGAAATGTATGCAATGGCCTAGCCATTTAGAAATGGTTTGGTTTGAAACAGCCTTCCCCTCTGCCCCTGCAGCAAATGCCACCAGCAGTTGTTCAGATTTCCTTTGAGGTTTAGTCCTGTCCAAGTAAAATCTAAGTTGTCTCTGCACATCTAAGGAGTGCAGTATCCATTCCCCCCTGTTCTGTGGATTAGGAAAGAAGGTTGGCAAATGAATGAACTGATTAAGAGCCACACTGGATACCACCTTGGGCATGAAGGAGGGATTGGTTCTGAGGGACACCCTGTCCGCATGAAAGATGATGAAAGGCTCCACTGCCATAAGGGCCTGTAATTCAGATACCCTTCTTGCTGAAGTGATAGCTAGAAGGAAAGCTGTTTTCCAAGAAAGGAATTTTAAATCTGCACTAGCAGCTGGCTCGAAAGGAGGAAGAGTGAGTTTCTCCAATACAAAGTTAAGGTCCCAGGCTGGAGTTGAGCTCTCCTGGGTGGTCTTAAATTTTTGGCCCCTCTGAGGAACTGCTTGAGCAGTGGATGAGAGAAGAGGGGAGGTGCTGTGTTATAATGAGCTGAAATGGCTGAGGCGTGAATTTTGATGGAGGAAAAAGAAAGGCCCTTGTGAAGCATCTCAGTTAAGTATTGTAGAATCTGAGGTAAGCTGGGCTCTGCTGTGCTCATCCCTTGAAACTGGTTCCAGGCACAGAATTTTTTCCATTTTTCAGCATAAGACTTTCTAGTACTACGCCTCCTTGCCTCTAAAATTATATCCATCACTGGTTTACTGAGGGATGGTAAAGGAGAGATTAGGTAATTAGCCAGGCTGCTAGGTTCAAGGTTTGAAGCTGAGGGTGCAGAATCTGGTTCTCCTGCTGAGACAACAGGCTAGGGGTCGGAGGCAGGTGTCATGGGGCCAACAGTGACACACTGTGCAAGAGAGGGTACCAGTGTTGGCGTGGCCAGTCTGGTGCAATCAATATTGCCTTTGGTGTGTCCTGTTTGATCTTTTTGTAGCACTTTGGAGAGGAGAGGCAGAGGAGGAAAGGCATAAACTGATAGATTTTTCCAGCTGAAGGACAGAGCATCCAATTTCCAAGCTTGTTTGTGGGGGGGTCCTTGTGCAAAATTTGTCTAATTGTTAATTCTGGGGGGAGGCAAACAAGTCTATATCTGGGTTCCCCCATTTGTTTGTCAACATGTTGAAAGTCTTTGGTTCCAGTTTCCAGTCGTGTGGGTCCATGAGGTTTCTGCTTAGTCCGTCTGCCAGTGTATTTAGTTTTCCTGGCAGGAACTGGGCTTGTAGATGCTCTTTGTAGCTCAAGGATGTGCTCCACAGTGCCATAGCTAGTCTGCAGAGGGGGTAAGAATGGGTACCCCCCTGCTTGTTTATGTACCACATAACAGTGGTGTTGTCCGTCTTTACCATTAATTGTCCTGGAAGAATGTGGTCCGTGAAGGCTGTCACAGCATTCTGTACAGCTAACATTTCTTTCTGATTGATATGCAGGTGCATTTGACTTGGGTTCCATTTGCCCTGAATGCACTTCTCTGCCAGGTGAGCCCCCCATGCATAGTCTGATGAGTCTGTTGTTAGGGTTTGGGTGGCAGGGGATAGAGTGAATGATACTCCCTTGTTTTGGTGGCAGGCCTCTGCCCACCAAAGGAACTCTAACTGTAGGCAAGGTAGGATAGGAATCATTGCTTCTAGATCCTGAGAATGTTGACACCATAGGCTTTTTAGATACCATTGTAGTTTCCTCATATGCAGTCTTGCATATGGAATTAGAAGAATGCAGGAGGCCATGAACCCAAAGGCTTGCAGTATTTGCCTTGCAGATAGCAGGGTTTATGTGGGCACTAGTTTGAAGTAGGTTGTCAAATAAATTTGTTTCTCTGGCATGAGGAAAGACATCTGGGAAGTTACATTCAAGCTTACTCCCAGGAATATAATTTGTTGACAGGGTACCAGGTGAGATTTGTACCCCAGACAAGATAGCACCTTTTGTACAAAAGCCAGATGATTCAAAAGTATGCCCTATATTCATGAGGGACAGAACTTGTTTTTGGGCCTCTGCCCACTTATTTGGGGGCAGATCTGGCCATCCGTTTGGGATTGGCAACATGTGGAAATGAAATCTGTATCCCTGGGATACTATATTTAAAACCCATTTGTCCTGGGTAATCAGTTGCCAGTTTTGTGCAACAAGTGCCAGTTTTCCACCCAAAGGGGCGGCTAAAAGATAAGTGCTTGGTGATTGTAGAAGAAAGTCATTGAGACTGTTTACCATAGGGAGGTGCCTTGTTGCTTCCAGATTTGGAGGTGGAGGCACCCCATTGTTTTGTTCTAAAAGTCCCTTGTGACTGAAACCTGGAGCCTTTGGAATGTTTGGATTTGACTTGAGCGGCTCTCAAGGGAACTGGAAAGGACCAGTTCTTAGTAGGCCAGTGCCTACTAAACTTGGGAGGCTGCACTTGTAAGAAATCTTTTTTTTAAACTTCTTCAGCCTTATTACCAAAGAGACAGTCCTGTTGTAAAAGAGCATCCAACAATTTTGCTTTGACATGGTCAGGCAGATTTTGCTCTTTGAGCCAAGCATGCCTTCTTAGCACAGATCCAGTTACAGCAGCCCTGCAAGAGGCCTCCAAAGAATCAAAACCACATTGCAAAGTATGTTTTCCAACTTGTTCAGCTGAATGTAATAAATCCCGCAAATCTTTTTTTTTCCACACAGTCAGAGATTAACATAATTTTCTGTTTAAGTAGTCCCATGACATGCTGTTGATATTTAAGCATATGAAATTGACAATTTAAAGCCCTGATTGCCAAGGTTGCAGACGTGTAAACCTTCTTACCCCATCTATCCAGCGCCCTGGAATCTCTATCAGAAGGGGCAGGATTTTTAGCTGTAGAGGCCTTAACACCCTTGGGACCTTGAGAAATGGTTTCAGGATCAGCAGTAGGGTTTTTGAAAAGGAATTTGTGGGAGTCGGGAACCATGTAGTATCTGTCTGGCTTACTAGAGCTGGAGGCAGAGAATCAGGAGTTATACTAGATTCTGAAAAAACATCATCAACAATGTCTAAAACAGGAGATATAGCCAAAGGCCTATGCTGAGGAAGAAGAAGAAAAACCCCAAGTCTCTTTAGATTCAGAGAAATCCTGACTTTCTCAGTGGAAATGTTCCCTTAAGGTATGTAAAGTTTCTCCAAAAGAGAAATCCTCAGGGGGAGAAGCAGAACGGAAGGAATCTTCTGCATCAGAGTCCTCATCAGTAGGTATAGATAAATCGTGTTCAGTAGAAGAATCAGAAGAAATAGAATCCTGATCTGAAAATTCATAGTCCGTGCCTTCCCTAGGCCTCTTAGCAGGAAGGGGTTGGCTACCCCTAATCTTCAGCCATTTTGATCATTTGTTTTTAGGCATTGGGGCCTGCACACGTGGTCCAAGCATCATTTTTTTAGACACAGAAGTAGATTTTGGCCTTAGTTTTGAAGATGGCGTTGGTTTAATACACAAATCTTTAGGCCTGAAAACACCCTCAGAAGCAAGTGCCTGCACAGCGGCTCCGGACCCATCTAAGGTAGAGACATCCGTGGGTTCAATACTTAAAGCATCTCATGGCATACCGGACTCCAACTGGGTCTCAGTAGAGGCCTGCGAATCAAAAGTAGCAGATATCAGGGGCTGCAAAAGTGCCTCACTGAGAACTAGTGCCTGGCTTAGGAGAAGCGTCATCGTCAGTTTTGGACCTCGACGGACTGTCTCTGTCTTTTTCTTTGCATTTTTTTTAGGTATTCCGGTAGTCGAATGGCTAACCGACGTCATTTCTGGATAGTTAAATTGTGATCCAAAATATTTAGAAGCAAAAATATACCGACGTTTAATAGTGCAGTGATTAAATCTAGCACAAAACCGACAGCAAGGTTTGCTATGATCAGGGCCTAGGCAAGGAATACAGTACAAATGAAAATCCTTATGAGGTATTTGCTTCCCACAAGTAATGCAATTATTAACTTTTACTGACATCGGTAAGGAGCAAGAAAAAATTAACCCAATGGGGTACTTAGCTTTTAGTTGAAGACTTCGGTTCTGAAACTCGAAAACGAAAATTTCAGGGGTCGGCTGACTGGCACTTGCGAACTGCTTCTGCTTCGCGCACCGTGCGGCAAGAAAGACTGATGTAATGGCATCAGCTGCATGTTTTATACCCCTGACGACCTGACATCATGGAAGAAGGGAAAGCAACTGATGCAAGACCCAAGACTTTGTTAATCAGGCCGACTGAGGGCAACCTGCCAGCAGATTACCCAAATGTAATAACTGCAACAGTGAAACACGAAGAACATTACAGTACAAATGAAAATCTTTATGAGGTATTTGCTTTCCACAAGAAATGCAATTATTTACTTTTACTGGCATCGGTTTAGAGCAAGAAAAAGTTTCCCCAACAGGGTACTTAGCTTTAAGTTAAAGACTTCAGTTTTGAAACTCGAAACGAAAATTTCAGGAGTCGGCCAACCATCACTTGCAAACTGCTTCTGCTTCAGGCACCACACAGCAAGAAAGATAGATGTAATAGCGTCAGCTGCATGTTTTATACCCCTGACTACCTGGCATCATGGAAGAAGAGACAGCAACCGGTGCAGGACCCAAGACTTTGTTAATTAGGCCGAATGAGGGCTACTGCAAGCAGATAACCCAAATGTGATGACTGCAACAGTGAAACACAAAGAACATCCGCCTGTAGAAAGAGTCTGCCAAAACCACTGCAATCTTGACTTCAAAGGTGGATACTGTAGCTTAAGCCTGTATGATTTTAAGGGTGGTGTGTGTGTGTGTGTGTGTGTGTGTGTGTGTGTGTGTGTGTGTGTGTGTGTGTGGTCAGTGAAGGTCTATGAGTTATTATTCAACAGTGATAATGGTCTTTATTGACATGTGACAAGTTCTTTCTTTTAATGTATTTATGTTGTCATGGTGATCTACTACATCCCCAGAAAAGAACATCAGGAATGCTAACCGAGGAAGGACACCAATGCAGCTTTGCTGCAACAGTGTTTATTGGTGTATAACAAAACGTTCAGTGAAGAAGGGCAGTGCGGGTCAGCTGTTTTGATAAGGATATTAAGTGCCAATAATCCTACTAGAAATTTGATCCTCTTTCATACGCAACTCTTTCTTGTTGTTTATACTTATATGATTTATGTGCATAGGCTATGTTCCTGTATTTGTTAACTAGCCGCTTTCTTTGTACACTTCTCAAGCGTTTTCAACAATTCAACTTTGGTTATGATTGAACAGGATTCCTGGATCATGCCACCTAACAATTTAAAAAAAGCATAATATATAAATAAATCTGTCACTTTATTTTACATGCACCATTTCTGTGACCAAATGACATTTAGGCCATTCATAATAAGTGATTTACACTAATGTCTGACGTAAACTGTTCTTTGTTGTTTTCTGCTGATTTGAATATTCTGGGGAGATACTAATTTATGGCTTTACTATTACTACTCATTAAACACCTTTACATCTCAGCGGTTGTAGACCATTGAGACAGCAGCTTAGAGCATCTCTTACTAGTATTCTAACTATGCTACACCTCCACAATCCTTGTACCTGAGATCAGCCTTACAGATGTGATTCTCCAATGGGCTAACTTCTGAGTCCATTGTGGGTTTCTACAGCCATGGCTCAGAAATGCAGAAAGCATAAGGTTGGAATGTGGCAGCAATTACTTCATCCAGTTTTGTTGCAGATATTCTTATTCTAAATTTCTAGATTATGAGCTTCAGTGTTGTGCGAGTATCTCATATGACTTCAGCAGTGTTGGGCAGTACATCATTTAGGGAGATGGTAGTCACAAATTCATAAGAAGGGTGTTTGGGGCCAGGATTAGGATGTATACATTCACAACATGTTAAATTTTTGAGAAACTGCAGGTAAGCATTTTCGGGGGTATGAATATTTATTTATTTTACATTTGTTGACCATTTTCAGTAGAGGTCCAGGGAGACAAGCTCCATGAAAACAGAAACAAAACATCTCATATACAACTATTCATATATACAATGTACGCTGTAGGTATAGTACAAAGATAATCAAACAGGGCAGACATTCATAACATAGTGCAAAAGAAATGCAGGTACAATACAAAAAAATGGAGGTTAATACATGATATAAAAAAGAAGGCAGGTTATAATATAATTATGTTAGTAAAAAAAAGTTGTCACAATAATAAGTATCCAGAAGATGCAAGTAACAGTATATAGTAGGACAAGGTTAAGTTGTATTTAAGGAAAACAGAACATGACTAATGAGAAGAGGGCAGGCGGAAGCAAGATTAGAAGAGCTAGTTGCTTAGTCAGGCTTAGTACAGGGGCACAACCAGTGTGTTTTGAGGAAGACTTTTATTTTACTTTTAAAAAGTGATATATAGGGAAGTGAGGAAGGTTCACTGGGAAGTAGGTTCCACGATTTTCCAATAGTATTAGAGAAGAGAGAGTTCCCAGCTCTGTTGTTTGATTTTGGAATATCTACAAGAAGTTTATGTGATGATCGTAAGTTCATATTACAGCACGTGTTAGAATAACAGTCTACATTTTTTTTTTGTAAAGTGGGTGCTTCAAGTTTTTGGATGCAGTGCTCAAGGAACAACGGAGATAAAATACCTTCTGAAGCTTGTACAACTGGTTTGATTCTTTTTCTTGGGAAGCTGGAAGTGTACATAAGTATATTTTTTAATGGATGAATCTACTGTAAACAAAGGGTGAACAGAGAGTGCAGAAAACAAAATGAGACATTAATTGTGGGCTGAGCCAGTAGAAACAAAAAGAAAGTAATTAATAATTCCACAGCAGCAAAGTCCTGACAGGTTATCTGTGATGGGAGACTGACGGCTGGTACAAGCAGCTGTGTAACTGGGCTCCCACCAGGGGAGAAATATGAATCTATAGTGAAGTTGGCTGCCTCAGTGAAGGAGTTGTCCACTCTTTTGGTACAGTGATCATGTCCAGCTCATGGTTCAAGACAGAGATTAAATGAATAAAAACAATTTCAGGATGCCTCCTATGGATCACTTGATCTAAAGAATGTTGATAATAATAGAGGGAAGAAGAACTCTCAACCATTACCAACAGAATTTGGGGCAAATTACAAAAATAACTAAGAAAAAGGTCCCAAATTAGGGACACATTTTGAATGTTGGCACTATTACCATAGAAATTCTCAAAATGATTTGCATTTTTAGAAGGAAAGAACAAAACTTTGAGAAACATCAGTGGTGTCCCAACAAAACAGGAACAGTCAAGAGGTCTGGAAGACAACAGGAAGTGGGAGGCTGGTTGTGCCTGCTGTTAATCAGGTGTGCTTCTCAATGTACAGATTCTGATTTACAGGGTTCTCTAAGAAAAATTGCTTCTGGATGGCCTTCCCAGCATAAGATGAATGGAATGTTACTCAGCAATGGCCTAGGTAATGACTGAACGGAGAAAAGTCAAAAAAGGAAATCTTTCATCTCCTTATCTCTCTTTTTTTTTTTCTTAGAGGGAGGGCTTGCAAGTTAGTCTAATGGGATGAAGTTCTCAATTTTATTGGGAATGTGAATTAGTTCGGGAAAATTATTTTGCCAGTATTTTAACTGCTTTAACAGAGTGCTTTTTTTCTGTGAAACAATGTGAAGCTACCTAACTTGCATTAGACTTGCAGAATTTATGTCAGATTCTGAAATAATATGACTCCTGGCAGTAAATGGTTAATCATGTCTTAGGCAGAAAAATGCGGCCTTAAAACTGCTACAACTTCACTGTTAAAAATGTTCTGCTAATATCTGCTGAATCTTATGTACCTTAAATTTTCCACTGAATCACATACAGTGGCTTTTTCGTGCAGTTAACGTAATAAAATAGCTAAGGAACACAGTCTAGTCTATTTTTTATCCATTTTTATTTTGCTACATTTCTAAAACTGTTACCAAAAAGTTAAGATGAACTACTGTATTTCAGGTCTTTGTCATTTGTCCCATGTATAACCTGTTGAAAATGTAAGTTTATACTGCTGTCCTTGTGTAGAAGGACATATCTAGTTTATACCCTGTGTACTACAGCTGTGGATATACGTATTATGGACATTTAAGTGACCCAAGTCTTTCTTCTGGCATTCTCATTTAGTGGCTTTTTCCATCTTACTACCATCTGCATAGCTTTGCCATCAGTGAAGTAAATGTGTGACAATTTAAACTTTACAGTCTAACACTGATTATTCATGTCTGGCTGTTGGGGATGCTGCTGTTTCACCTTGACTAGCGCAGCAGCCATAGAACACCACACAAAACATGACAAAGTGATGCACTGTATAATAATTTGTGAATAAGAACATTCCAGAGAGTTAATGTGTGGTGGAGATGGATTCAGTACTTGTCTTACTTACTGAGTCATGCAAAGGTCTGCTGCAGTTTAATGGTTCACTGTTACAGTCTGCATTGTCCTCATCAAGGAGCTATCCACAGTAAGTCTTTATAATTATTTCTAGACACTTGTACATCACGAAGGCTTGAGTTAAGAGCCTGATAATGCATATTGCTGTAAGCAAACATAATGCAGAGCATAAATTAACAGTTCTATACCGACAAGCACACCAGCAACAACAAGAGATGCATCTGAAAGTGTTAATCACTATTTATTCCAAGACTGTCATCAAATATTTTAATAGTGCTACTTGCTGTTACACTTCTGCATCTGTATGCATCAGATGTTAGTGTACAAAGCAACTGTAATGTATATTCTTTTCTCATACAGTTGGTTGTATGCAACTGTGGCAGGTTACTATAGTTTCCTTGAAAAAGGATGCCTCCTCACATATCAATAACCATGACATTTCAAAAAATACCTTCACAACATAAACATGACAGCCATGCAGAGCTCTTTAACATCAACTGCACCCTTGGAAATAACACCAAAATGTCAGTTTTGCTGTCACCACTGGAATGTTCCAATATGAGTCAGATAAGTCCAAACCAAAACTTGACTGCAATGAAAGAATTACTTCATATAATCCATGCTGAAACTAACTGGCAGACTGCACATATGCTGAAAACACATCCTACAAATCTCAAAAAACACCATATCCTTTACAGCTACATGTTTTCCCAGATGCATTCATTTTACATGGGTTAGTCAAGAGACCACAACAAAACAATTATAATCAACACCCTACTGTGATGAGCTTCTAAACATACTAACTTTAAAGCACAAACAATATGTCAAGCAGTCATCCTTCAGATTAAAAAAGTAAATAAATCCAGTCATCTATTTCCTGCAAAAACAAAAAATGCTCTTCTGCATACATGCCAGATATATACATTTGTACAGATGAGTCAACTTTTCCTATTCAAAGGCAAGCTTGGACTAAAATTATGTACATGCAACTGAAGGAGTCTAAATTCAGCATAGAGTTTAAGCTTTGTGAACGTTCAGCATTAAACAACAGTAGAAAAAATGTACCTGGAACTTTACTATCTGTGCAGGAAAATCAAGCAAAGGAGACTTATCAGGGAAGCTCAATCTCTGCATGGGACCACTCCTCCGAGCAGCACACAGCAACATAAGCATCCTGTGCCGTTGCTAAACACAGAGGACATTCTAAGTTGTCTGCCAACGTTCTATTTCTGAGAAGGGATATGCAGTGTTCATTTACAGCATTTGCTTTAGCACTCAAGAAGTGAATTATGTAGAAATGTAAAACCTGACAAGAACTGGACTACCGCCACAATAGTTCAGGGACAGGTTTGTGTAACGTACAAAACATTGCCTGTCGCAGAGAAATATCAAAAATGCTAAGTATAATGTGCCCAAATTAAAGCAGACGCTGTATAAGACTACAGTCATACAGAGTGGTGAAAAGAAAATGTGGCTTGAGCCACAATGATAATTCAAAGACCATGATACATACCATAATCCATTAAGCAGCAAAATAGGTGGAGTACATATGAGTGATCTTATACCAAGACATTAATATGGCACCCAATGCCAAAGTAGTGGCATAAGCAATTTTTTTCTCTTTCTATTAAATATATCTGCTTATAACACATTTTTCATATACAGAAAGAATGGTGATGCATAAAGCCACTGTCAGTAATTATTAATTTGTTTGTTTTTTTATAAACCAGGTAAGTGAATTAGTCAGAGGATCCCTTTCAACCATGACCGGGGCAGGCTGGCATAGTGACAAGTGTAAGTAATTAGAATAAGAAAACAGAGATTGCATAGTATTTGTTACACACACACACACACACACACACACACACACACACACACACATACACACACACATAAATGTATGTGTGCAATGTTTTCAGTTTTTGTGGCCAAACCTAGACTTTACAAAGTTAAAATATTTAGTACTCTAATACTGAAAATACCACTGGCAACAGTGGTTTTAATTACTTCTAAAGGGGTGCACCTGTGTTATGTTACTATCACCATCTATGTGGCATTGGCAGGCCTCTTTTAGGTGTGCTTTTAACTTAGACCTGAACTGAAGTGATGGGTACTCAAAACTAGTTTCTAATTCTGGGAGGAGAGAGGCTCCATTTTGCTGGGACAGTCTTTCTAAAGCTTCTTCCCTACTGTTGAGGATAAATTCAGACCTTTGTAGGCTTAGAAGTTCTTCAGAGCTGGACTTTTGGTTGCAAGAGGCTGTTCAGATTAACAGCCTATGATTAGGGTTGGGAAGGTTACATAGAACTGCAATTGTCAGACAGGAAAGGGAGAGTAGTGTGTACAGGTACTAGCAACCAATTAGATGTATGTATGTAGTATTGTGAAGTGGTGTTACTACACAGGTGTTGACCAAATGAATAAGCACATTTTGTTGGTAGCAAATTAGAAAATTTGGGTGTTATGATTAGAGTTTACTGCATTAATAGGTTGTATACCATCTTGGACACTGACTGATTTGTTTACTGCTAGCAATCTCCCAGAATATGAGGGGATCAGGTAAGTGGAGAAAATGTAACAAGCTTTAGGCTGCATGGAGGCTTTACAGTCAATGCAGTGTGTTCTTTGCATGACAGGATAAGCCAAAGAGTTTCCTTTTTTTTCCCCGAGTTTTTATAGTTTTTCATTAGAAAATTGGTCAAGGTGTTGGAACTGACTGGAGTAAGCGTTTATTGTCCCTAACAGCCTAAACACTGACTTGGCAGTGCTGATTTATAGCTGAAGTGAAATCATAAATGTAACAACATAAACAGTAACATACTTATGGGAGCATACACACACACACACACACACACATATATATATATGTGTGTGTGTGTGTATATATAAGAAAGTGTTTTGCAGTGCTGGAAGTTGTTTAGAAGGATTCTAAAAATGCTTTTTCACTATAGGGTATTTATCTCTTTCAATACACACACATATGTGTGTGTGTGTGTGTGTGTGTGTGTGTGTGTGTGTGTGTGTATATATATATATATATATATATATATATATATATATATATATATATATATACACACACACACACACACACACACACACACACACACACACACACATATATATTTTCACCACCAACAGCCAGTGCACATAACAAAAAAATTAGCACGGACCAACAAAAGATAAATACCACCAGTTGCTCACCACAAATAAATTCAACAAATGATAATCCACAGTGCCCTAGTTCCGATAAATACCAACAGCAAATTATATTCCACAATTCTAATGAATGACAACAGTTTCGGTATGTACCAAAGTCTTATAAACGAGCATCTTATTTTATTTTAATTCCAATGGCTTTAATTTTGTGAGTACACTAAGTAGCAATACAATATAACAAGCGGTAATCAGCCAAACCACACAGACCTGTTTCACCCTCTGGCGTCATCAGTGCTTTGGTACATACCGGAATTAACATCATTCAATAGAACTGTGCAATGTAGTTTCCTGTTGGTATTTACCAGAACTGGGGCACTGTAGATCATTTGTTGAATTTATTTGTGCTGGACAGCTGGTGGTATGTATATATATATATCTATATAACTATATATATATATATATATATATAACTATATATATATATATATCTATATAACTATATATATATATATATATATATATATATATATATATATACATACATATATACATATACATACAGATATATATATACATATACACATACCGGAACTATAGTCATTCAACAGAATTGTGCAATGTAGTTTGCTGTTGGTATTTACCAGAACTGGAGCACTGTAGATTATCATTTGTTGAATTTATTTGTGCTGGACAGCTGGTGGTATGTATATATATATATATATATATATATATATATATATATATATATATATATATATATTACAGAGAGAGAGAAATATATATAGAGACATAGATATATGTATAGACATAGATTACTCATACATGTACATTGGTATAAATATATACATGCATACATAAAGATTAACTATATGTGTGTGTGTGTGTGTGCATGCTTATTCATACATCGAAAAGGCAAGAAGCCAAATGGCAACTGAACACAACTCGTCAATCAGTTTCTTATCAAAATAAAAAAGGAAAAACACTTTTTGCAGTGGAGCAAGCCCCACACCACTTGCTAACTACATATACCAATGCCAAGATCACACTATATTGGGGAAAGTGCAAATTCCATCATCTGCTACTGTGCTTTGTTTAGGAGCTATATATATCCCACCAGGTAAAAACATTTCCACTATGAAAAATATCCTACACTGGATATCCCACCATATGCAACTTGAAACAATAACACTAGGACACCTAAATATAGACTGGCAGCTTATCAATAGCAACACCCACATCTGATTCCATAAACCTATATGGCTTTACACAGTTAATTATATCAGTTACTAGAGTCTACAAAACTACTGGCAGGCAATCAAACTTGGACTGGATTCTTACTAATAAGAGTCCACTTGCGACTGGCCTGTTTGTAGAGGTGGAATCCCCAATTTTAACTTCCTGGGTCCTGTCTGTTAGTCAGCTGGCTATCCACCGGGTGATATACGAGTTTGTACCTAACTTCTTGAGTTTGTCAGCAATGCCCAACTGGGGTACTGTGTCAAATGTCTTGGTCAGGTCATGGTAGGCAGTGTGAACCATTTTTCTCTCATCCATTGCTTTGGTTACCTTCTGAAAGAAGTCCACCGGGTTGAGTAGTCATGATCTGCCCTTGACGGAACCAAACTGGGTTGGGTCCAGTGTCCGGAGGTTTACTATATCTCTATTGATCATTTCCATGATGTCTTTCCATGGCTTTACATATAAGACTAATAAAACTTATGGGTCTGTAGTTTCCAGGGTCTGTAGATGGCCCACCTTTGTGCAGAGGGATGACTGTTGCTGTTCTCCACTCATGAGCCATGAAGCCTGTTTGGAGGCTACAGTTAAATAGTAATTCCAGAGGCCCTGATAGGTCACGTTTCATGCTACTTAGAAGGCATCCTGGAATATTGTCTGGGGCTATTGATGCAGTGTTCTTGGTCCTAGAGAGAGCATTAAGGACCTGTTCCCCAGTGATAGTAGGGTGAGTTATATTTGATGGTATTTCTTGAGGTAAGGTTGAGAGGGAGAGGGGGGTAAAGCTGGAGCTGAATTTATCAGGCTCAGTACAGGTGACTCCATTTACAATTAGACCTGCACAAATTACATATTGCCTTTGTGGTTGCAGACATAGCTAAAGAATGCTTTGTGGTTTTCCTTGGCCTGGGAGGACAAACTTTCATGGAGGGCGGCCTAGGCTGACACAAAAGTTTGGTGAGTGTGTGTGAGTAAGAAAGAGAAACAGGTAAATATCTGAATAAAATAACAAATGGCCAGCAAGACAAAATGAGCTTTAAGCTTCATGGCTGAACCATGTAAAATACAGTTGTGTACACTTACCATAAATGTAGATGTTTGAGTGTATTCACTGTTGCAGTCATTACATTTGGGTAATCCTGCTGGCAGGTTGCCCTCAGTCGGCCTGAATTCCAAAGCCCTGGGTCCTGCGTCGGCTGCTGTCGCCCCTTCCCTGATGTCAGGTCGTCAGGGGTATAAAAGATGCGGCCGATGCCATTTTCCTTAGTTTTTCTTGCCCCAGATGTCAGGTGTCCCTTAAAAGGGTAGCCAAAATTTATATACATATAAATCTTACCTTCATCTACAAGCAAATACACCACATAGGTTCCATCAGAAGAAAAGGGGGATGGTGGGTGGGTAACCTGGACTGCAACAGTGAATACACTCGAACATCTACATTTATGGTAAGTGTACACAACTGTACTATGTTCTTCGTGTTTCACTGTTGCAGTCATTACATTTGGGTAGAGTCCCAAAGCTATGGATGGAAGGCTGGAGCTAAACAGCATTAGGAGTGCCTATGAGGCCCTGCAGAACTGCAGTGGCAAAGCCTGCCCTGGATTTAGAGTAGAGTGGCAGATGATAGTGCTTTGTAAAGGTGTGCAGTGAACTCCAAGTAGCAGCCTCTAAAATGTCCTTGGTTGGTACTCCCCTGAGAAAGGCTGCTGAAGTGGCTGCAGCTCTGGTTGAATGTGGCCTAATGCCCTTAGGCTCTGGCTTGCCATGGTGTAAGTAGCAGAAATGAATGCAGTGGCCTATCCACTTTGAAATAGTCTGCTTTGAGATAGCCTTTCCTTGTGATCCTGCAGCATATGCCACTAGTCTTTCTGAAAACTTTGGTTCTGTCCAAGTAGAATCTAAGCTGTCTGTGTACGTCCAAAGAATGCAGAATTCTCTCCCCTTGTTCTGTGGATTTGGATAAAAAGTTGGCAGATGAATAGTTTGGTTAAGAGCCACACTGGACACCACCTTAAGCATAAATGTTGGGTTTGTCCTCAGAAAGACCCTGTCTGGATAAAAAATGATAAAAGGTTCCACAGCCATGAGTGCCTGAAGCTCTGAAACTCGTCTTGCAGAAGTTATTGCTAGGAGCAGAGTTGTTTTCCAGGATGAAAACTTTACATCAGCAGTAGCAGATGGCTCAAAAGGAGGCAGGATGAGTTTTTCCAAGACATAGTTGAGGTCCTATGCAGGCATTGGTGATCTCTTTGGAGGCCTTAAATTTTTGGCTCCTCTGAGGTAGTGTTTTAGTAAGGGATGAGAAAAGATTGGTGGCTCTGTATTGTTTTTTGTGTCTTTCGGCTTTTTCCCGGTTAGGGGTCGCCACAGCGGAACTCCGGTCTGCTAATGATTGGTAGTGGATTTTTACGTACCGGGTTACCAGCCTTGACGCACAACCTTCAATGAAGGCATGCCCATTCACGCATGCCTTCACACAGAAGATGCTCTAGTTGAGAATCGAACGGAACAACATCTTGCTATGAGGCGACAACGCTACCGCAGCACCACCACCGCAGTTTGGTGGCTCTGAGCCGAAATGGCAGAGGCATGAATTTTAATAGATGAAAAAGATAGACCTTTGTCCAGCATCTCAGTTAAGTATTGCAAAATCTGACAAATATTTGGCACAACTGTATCAGTTCCTTGTGCCTGGTTCCAAGCACAGAATCTCTTCCATTTTCCAGCATAAGATTTTCTAATACTAGGCCTTCTGGCCTCCAAAATGACATCCATCACAGCTTTACTGAGAGGTGTGTTTTTTATGACATTATCCGCCATGCTGCCAGGTTTAAAGTCCTGAGTTGGCTGTGCAAAATCTGATTGTTTTGCTGTGGCAGTAGATGAGGTATCTGAGGTAAGGTCCACGCTGGGCATTGCGACAAGCTCCTTAGTATTGGATACCAGTACTGGCGGGGCCAGTCTGGAGCAATCAGTATCATCCTTGGCTTCTCCTGTCTGACCTTTAGGAGTACCTTGGGCAGGAGAGGCAAAGGGGGAAATGCATATACTGATAGGTTTTTCCAGCTGAAAGATAGGGCGTCCACTTTCCCTGCTTGTCTGTGATAAATCCTTGTGCAGAATCATTTTAGTTGGTAGTTGTGAGGGGAGGCAAATAGATCTATGTCCAGGCATCCCCATTTCCTTGATATCATGCTGAAGACTTATGGATCTAGGTGCCACTCATGGGGATCCTTGAGGTTTCTGCTTAGTTCATCTGCCAGGGTATTTTTCCTTCCTGGCAGGAATTGTGCCTGCAGATGTACTTGGTAAGTCAATGCTGTGTCCCACAAAGTCATGGCTAGTCTCAAAGGGGGTAAGAATGTGTGCTCCCCCTGCATGTTTTTGTACCACATGACCATGGTGTTTTCTGTCTTTATCAGTAGTTGTCCTGGATGAAGTAGGTCCTTGAAGGCTGTCAGGGCATTTTGAACTGCTAGCATCTCTTTTTGATTGATATGTAGATGCATTTGGTTTGGGGTCCATGTGCCCTGAATGCATCTTCCTGCCATGTGGGCCCCCCAGGCATAATCTGATGCATCCGTTGTTAGTGTTTGCCTGGCTGGGGGGTAATGTGAATGGCTGTCCCTTGTTTTGGTGACAAGCCTTTGCCCACCATCAAAACTCCTTTTGCAGGCAAGGAATGAGAGTAATCATAGTTTCTAGGCTGTGGCAATGTTGAGTCCAAACACTTTTTAGGTACCATTGAAGTTTCCTCATATGCAGTCTTGCATATGGAATTAGTAGGATGCAGGATGCCATGAAGCCCAAAGCTTACAGAATTTTTCTTGCAGATAACTGGGCCTTTGTTGCCAACATTTTGAAATAGGTAGTCAGTTGCCTTTGCTTGTCTGGCATGAGAAAAGCCATCTGGGCAGTTGTATTCAAGCTTGCACCCAGGAATATTATCTCTTGAGAGGGTATTAGTTTTGATTTCTTTTCGTTGACTGTGTACCCTAGGCATGTTAAAAGTCTTTTCACAAACACCAGATGCTGTAGAAGAATGTCCTTGTTCTCTGCTTGAATTAAACAGTCATCCAAGTAAGGATATATTTGTATTCCTCTTTGTCTGCAGAATGCAATTACTGGTGCCAGGCACGTTGTAAAGACCCTGGGTGCAGTAGATAAGCCAAAGGGCAGTGCAGAGAATTGGTAATGCATTGAGCCAGCCTTGAATCTGAGGTATCTTCTGCATATTTGTCTGATTGGGACATGCAGGTATGCCTCTTTTAGGTCTAAAGTCACCAGCCAAGTGTTCTTGCCCAGCATGGGCAGAAGCTGCTGCAAAGTCAACATTTTGAATTTTGGTATATCCAGGAATGTGTTCAGAATAGGTAGGTCCAGTATTGGTCTCCAGGCCTTGTCCTTTCTGGGTACCAAGAACAGTCTTGAGTAAAATCCTTGTCCCTGCTCTTGCTCTGGTACTTGTTGAATGGCCCCCATGTCCATGAGGGATGAGACTTGTTTTTGTGCCTCTGCCCATTGATTTTTTGGCAGATCCGGCCAGCCGTTTGCCTTTGGCAGGGTATGGAAATGGAACTTGTAGCCTTGTGACACGATATTTAAGACCCACTTGTCCTGGGTTATAATGTGCCAATTTTGGGGAAAAAAGTGCTAATTTTCCCCCCAAGGGTGCTTCCAGGAGATAAGTGCTTGGTGCAGGCAGGGGGAAGTCATTGGGACTGTTTCCTGAATGGTTATGATTTGTTTTCTCCCACTTTGGAGGTAGAAGCTCCCCATTGCTTTGAGCGGAATGAACCTTGCACCTGGGATCTGCCTCTAGGGCATCTGGTTCTGCCCCTTTGAGGTCTGTCTGACACAGGAAAGGAGCAATTCTTTGTTGGCCAGTGTCTACTAAACTAGGTGGCTGTACTTGTAAAAATTCTTTGACCGTTTACATAGATTTAGCTTTTTCCTCCATTTTCTTTAACACCTCTTCTGCCTTAACACAAAAGAAAGTATCATGCTGTAAAGGTGCATCTGATAATTTAATTTTATCATGATCAGGCAGATTCTGTTCCTTTAACCAAGCATGCCTCCTAATAACAGAACCTGTAACTACGGCCCTGCAGGAGGCCTCTAAAGAATCAAAACCACATTGCAAAGTATGTTTTCCACCTTGTTCAGCTGCATGCACATTCAGAGTTTAACATTTTCTGTTTAAGCAATGCCATGACATGTTGCTGATATTTGAGCATATGAAACTGACAGTTTAAGGCCCTTTTAGCCAAGGTAGCAGATGTGTAAAACTTTTTGTCCCATCTATCCAATGCCCTAGAATCTCTGTCAGAGGAGGTAGGGTTTTTTGCAGTGGAAGCCTTAACTCCTTTGGGACCCTGAGAAATAGTTTCTGGGTCTGCAGCAGGGTTTTTAAAAAGGAATTTATGAGAGTCAGGAACCCTGTAATATATGTCTGGCTTAACAGGAGCTGGAGGTATGGAGTCAGGTGTAAGACTAGACTCCGAAAACACATTATCTACAATGTATAACACAAGTGGGATGGCTAGTGGCTTGTGTTGAGGTAGTAAAAATAAATCCCTGAGCCTCTTTTTAGATTCTGAAAAATCTTGGCTCTCCCAGTGGAAATGCTCCCTCATGGTATGTAAGGTTTCCCCAAAAGAATAGTCCTCAGGAGAAGCTGAAGGTATAGATTCTTCAGCATCAGATTCCTCATAGGGGGTGAGAGAATATTCCTGATCAGAAGAGGAATCAGAAGAAATGGAAACCTGATCTGAAGATTCATAGTCAGTCTCTTGCCTAGGCCTCTTATCAGGAGGGGGATGGGAACCCCTGATCAAGGTAACCAAGTCTTCGGCCATTTTGAGCATCTGTTTTTTGGGCATAGAGGGCCTGACCACGTGGCTCTTCAGTTTGTTTCTTTGCTTTGGAAGGTGCTTTAGTCTTTGCCTTTGAAGCTGAAGTCGGTTTGATGTAAAGATGTTTAGGTCTGAATACACCCTCAGAAGCCGGTGCCTGCTCAGCGGCTCTGGACCCATCTGAAGGGATAATATCCGAGGCTCCAGTACCTTGAGTTTCCATCAGCATGGCCGACTCGTGGGAGTCAGTAGCGGCCTGCGACTCTAAAGTAGCAGGTGTCAAGGGCTGCGAAAGAGCCTCACTGAGGACTGGTGAACCGGCGACTGGCTTAGGAGAAGCTTCTTCATCGGTTTTGGGCCTTGGTTGTCTATCTCTTTCCTTTTCTTTGCGTTTTTTGTGAACTCCAGTTGTCAGATGGCTATCCAACAACATTTCTGGATAATTAAACTGGCATCCAAAACAGTTTAAAGCAAAATCATACCGACGCTTAATAGTGCGTTGGTTAAATCTAGCGCAAAGCCGACAACCAGAAAAGTTGTGATCAGGGCCTAAGCAAGGAATACAGTAAGAATGAAAATCCTTATGAGGTATTTGCTTCCCACAAGAAATACAATTATTAACATTTTCTGACATCAGTCTGCAGCAAGAAAAAAGTTTTCCCCAACAGGGTACTTAGCTTTATAGAAGACTTCGGATCTGAAACTCGCACACGAAAATCTCAGCAGTCGGCCGACCGGTACTTGCGAACTGCTTCTGCTTCGGGCACCGTGCAGCAAGAAAGACTACGGAAAATGGCGTGAGCCGCATCTTTTATACCCCTGACAACCTGACGTCAGGGAAGGGGCGACAGCAGCCAACGCAGGACCCAGGGCTTTGGAATTCAGGCCGACTGAGGGCAACCTGTCAGCAGGATTACCCAAATGTAATGACTGCAACAGTGAAACACGAAGAACATCTGTTGCATGTGCCTGTATGGGTCCTCCAGGTCAAACTGGTGTGTGTGTGTCTGCATAAACACAGCCAAGCTCTGTGCTAGCTCTACATCTTGTTATGTCGGACAAGGTTGAGCCATGCATGGCACAGTTGGCAGTTCATCATTGTCAAACTTGACCACGAGAACTGGTCCTGTCAGGGGTTGCACCAGCATGGAAGTAGTGCTACTATAGACACAGCCATGTCAGCTAGCAGTAGATGATGTGGCTGACCAACATCCATGAGGATGCTGTCCCCCTCCAGCAGATGCTCCATCAGAGACACCGCCCGTTCCAACATGTCATTCATCCGATCCATTGAATTGGCAACACGGTGGAGGCAGTCACGCATGTCAGCTTGTGTCATGTCTACAACCCTAAATATTTCTCTGGAGGACCTATGGGAACGTGCCTGTGACCCCATGACAGCCCTACACATATGTTGCGTGGCACAACAAGACACATCTGGATCAGATGGAGGATGGACAGCAGGCCTCTTCCAGGCACCCCTAGCATCTCTCCTGCGTGGCACCTCACCCACACTTTGGCTACAGCTAGAGTCAATAGGCACTGAAGCTGCAGCAACCACACTGGCCCAATCAAGTGTCTCATCCTCCACCTGTCCAATAACTGAGGTTCACTGGAATGGGTTGGCGTAGGCTTACTGGCTGTGCCTGATGGAATGACAGGGAATGGCTGAATTTCAACCTCAATGTCAAAATTAACCTCTGTAGCCCCTGACTGTGCCTCTGCTTGGCCACCATGATCATCACAGTCTGCCAATACTCTGACATCAGGTGGTAAGAGTCCTACACTTCCACTGTCAGGATCATCTGTGATAATAAACAACAAACACATGAAATAAATTAATAGCTACACTACTATAGTTAAATGTATGCTAAAAACTAATAGTGATGCCACTACTACAGACAGTACAGCAATACACCCAACAATCCTGGCACCCACATCACACATATGGAAAAAAGTTATGTATTTCTTTGAACTGCTCATTCCCACTGACAAAGAAGCTATTTGGCTTACCATGTGCAGTTGATGCTATACTTCCGAAGGCCAATGGTACTGGAAGAATTTAAGCAAAAGTTAAGGGCAACATCATCACAATTAACAGTGATACAGGGGGAAAAACGTTTTTGCACTTTATATGTTCATTAACTATACTTTCAACAACAACTTGGATGAAAGTCCAACCTAAGCCCATGTGTAATCAGTCAGAATGTGTTGTTAGCTGTGGCAATCTACCCCCCCCCCCCCCAACCAGTTTATTGTTAAACAGGACTAATGTACTGCAGTAAATATTCTACTATACAAGAGTATTTAACAATTGACATACATAGGTCTACTTGGAAGCTCCTCATGGGGCATACTTGCTGTCCATGAAACAGCAGCCACAATGTCAAGGATATGTTGTTCTGCACTTTCCTGAAAACTTTCTGGATCATTAGCAGTGGACAGGAACTCCTCATTTGCTGTTAGCAGTGGCTTTGTAGCAGCCCCCGCCCCCCGGTACCCATCTGATCACAGGTCACTGCAGCTGCTTTACTCTGTGCAGATGAGATCATGCATTCACATCAGCAACTATCTGCTGCCAAATCTGCATTCTGCCTGACATACCTCCATGTCCCCTCTCAAGCAGAAAGGCACAATGTCACCTAACAGCTTCCACAAAGCTCTGATTCTCAGGGTCACTAAAAGGGGGCTTTTGCGGATTGAGGCACCTGGGCGACTCAGTCCTAGGTGACCTAAAACACAACAGAAGGATAATACGCATAAGTATCACATAACTAGAAATTTCCTGTTTCCAGAACAGAAAAGGTAGCATTTCACTATTACCCACTGGAGAAACATAAAATAATCAAGATATCAAAAATATGAAGAGGAATTGTGTGGTTGTAACATGTTACATTCACACACAAAGCAAGGCTGGATGCAAAACAAGGATAGTAACAATATAGCAACATATCCTTGTTTGTGCCAAAACAGAAATGCAGCTTTGCTCTCCCACCCCCAAACTAACAGGCAAGTGACACATTTTGCTAAAAGACCATCAGTGAAATGCTAAAAGTGCTCTCCAATAAACTGTCCCTAACATATATCTACAGATTTAACACAACACATTCCATTTTAAGCTATTGCCAGTCATGTACACCTGTGAAATGCCCTGACAAACATACCCATGCCATCAATACACCTCTTAGTAATGCATACAGATAAAAGTAGCATTTGCTAGTTAATATATTATATAATATTAACCAGATTTTCTTAATGACATTTTAGCATATGCAGTATATAGCTGAAAATGCACGTATACCTTCTCAAGGTCAGCAGTCTTCTCTGCATAGAGATCCCAAAGTAGTAGCCTCTTCTGTGTTCTCCACATAAACAAGTCTCCTCACCTTCAGGGTCTCTAAATACACATTTGCCCTTTTATGGTGTAGATTCAGGGGTGTGAGCACAGTGAACATGCAAATGAGGTGTGAACTCGTTAGAATGGCTGAATCTAAAATACTTGACTCTGTGTAGCAGATGCAGAAATAGTGGAAGCACTCCCTTCTGTGTCTGTTGCTAATGGATTGCAACTATGAATGAATTACTGATAGGGAGAAGGAATACACAATAGCAATGCAGATTGCCCTACCTCCAGTAGGTGTGTCAGGTTAGACTTACAAAGTGTAGAAGTAATTTTAACAAGATTGAAAATTTAAGTAAGCTGCATACAATTCACAGATTCTGCTCATTAACATCCAAACTCACTTTCATTTGTTGACAACTGTACATTATTGCCATTTAATATTCTCACACATTTTAAGGACAATGATATAGAATGCCTTACAGACTGCATAGGGTCATAGGAAGTTACTAGGCTATTGGCCCCGAGGCCCTTATAAGCCTAGCCAAGAGTTTATCCCATGTTTAGACAAATCAGCACCCAATGCTCCTTGTCCAGCAGGGACACGGGTGGAATCCCAGGGATATATTTTCTGTTTCCCATCCAGTTATCCAGGTTGTGCCTAAAAAGGGGTAAAGAGGTACTCTGCTTGATGTGGAGAGAGAGTCTATTCCATAGATGAGGGAGTCTCTGGGACACAAATCTGTCCTGCCAACAAGTCTTGTTGATGTCACAGAGCATGTTGAGGCCACATGTGCGGGTTACTCGAGTGGTGACTGACTTGCAGATATGCAGCAGTCCCATCAAGGTGGGATCCATGTTTGAGGCCCTGGATCCTCCTGGTGAGGAACCTCTGTGGTCTCTCCAGCTGGAGGTTGCCAATGTCATTGTTAATGAGGTCCATGATAATCCGTTTCATGGCCTTGTAGATCAGGCTAGTTAGGCTGATGGGTCTATAATTTCCCAGATCGGTGGATGCTCCACCTTTGTGTAAAGGCATGACAGTGGCTGTCCTCCACTCAGCTGGAATGAAGACAGTACTCAGGTTTTGGTTGAATAGGGTGCCTAATGGTGCTGCAAGTTCCTGCCTGAGTTCATGTAGGATGAAAATGTTATCGGGTCCCATGGAGGCTGTATTTTTTGCCTTTGAGACAGCAGTGATGACCTGTTCCCTAGATATCAGGGGAAGGAGGCAGATACTGGGGATGTCCTGATTTACTCATGGGGGGACAGAGGGATAAGGTTTTCCCTGAATCTGTCAGCCAGCAAGTTTGCTATATCTACGGCATTTATATATGTGGTGTCCTTGACCACCAGTTCTGAAGAGATCTGGGTGTTTCCTTTGAGGTTGCAGACATATGTGAAGAAGGGCTTATGATTGTCTCTAGTAGATGTGGCCAATTTGAACTCGGTGTTTGCTTTGGAGGCTTTCACTAGTGCTCTTATTTGCTTGTTCAGGCTAAGAAGACATTGCTTCCAATCGGGCACCTGCTCCTTCTTGGTCTTGGACAGCATTTTTTTTTCTTTTGTTATAGAGTTTATTTATTGAAGATGTCCACCAGACAGGTTTATTCTTCCTTGCAGAGGATGATTTAGTTCTGTTGGGTATTCCTTATTCCATGTATTTATATAAGTGCTCATAACAATGCTTTGGCATAGTTCTGGATACTGGTGGCAGTTCCTACAGAGGGGGAGGGGGCTGTGAAGCTGTTTATACCATCCCTCAGGAGGCTGTAATTAGCTTTGGGGAAGTTTTTATGTCTGATCCTAGCTACAGGGTGGTTGGGGGAGATGGTGACTTTGAAAGTGACTGTTTTATGGTCGGATCATACCAGGGAGGATGATACTATAGGGATACTGCAATGGTTACTCAAGTTGGTTAATACCAAGTCATGACACCCATGCAGATGGACAATACAGTTACAACTGCTGAATCCTACACAAATGCACTCTATAAGCACTTACACAAGTGCTTGGATTGTGCTATCCCAAACAGAACCAAGACGCTATCCTTCAAAAAAAGGAAGCCAATCTGGTGGTCACCTGCCATAAACAAACTGTACAACAAAAGGAAGAAACTGTTGCAAAAGAGAGTAAAATCCCATGAGTGGAGGAGCTCCCTGGTCAGCCTCAGTAAGAAGCTGAGATCCCTGATAAGATACTCCAAAGCTAGCTATGAAAACAAAATCACCACTAAATCCAAGGACAACCACAAAGCATTCTATAGCTATATCAAGAATCTAGATGGCAACATCTAGATCTGCTCTGAGTTACAGCACAAAGGCACAAAAATTACAGAACCAACTGATATTGACAACATCCTGGCAGATAGGTTCAGTGCTAACTTTACCCCCATCTCACCCCCTAAAGGGCTCATATCTATACAGGAAGAATGCAGAGTCCCTGTAATCACAACTACGCAGGTAAAAGCTGCACTCTCTAAAGCCAAAAACACAGCATCCATGGGACCAGACAACATCCCAGGCTGCGTTTTACACGAACTTCAGAACGAACTGGCTCCCCACTTAAGCACCATGTTCAATAATAGCCTTGCATCAGGCTTTGTGCCCACTGAATGGCGCACAGCAACAGTTATCCCACTCCACAAAGGGGGAGCCACCACTGATCCTGGGAACTATCGAACTATTAGCCTGACAAGCTTGGTCTGCAAGGCCATGGAACGTATCATCATGAAACTCATAAACAAAGACATTGGTAACCTCCAAACTCTGGATCCCACCCAGTTCGGGTTTGTGAAATGCAGATCATGCCTCCTGAACCTGATTGACTTCTTTGAGGTAGTCACCAAAGCTGTGGATGAGGGTAAGGTGGTTCACACAGCCTATTTTGACCTCGCCAAGGCTTTCAACGCCATCCCCCATTCTGGAATTATAGCTAAACTCACTAAACTAGGTATAAATCCCTACATCACAAGATGGGTTGCCAACTGGCTCACTGACAGAACCCACACTGTAAAAGTTGCAGACTCCAAATCTGACCTCAAAGCAGTGACAAGTGGAGTACCACAGGGTTCCATCCTGGGACCTCTCCTGTTTGGTATTTACTTCTTTGAAGTACAGGCTAACACATAAGGCCTCTGGCTAATGAAGTTCGCAGATGACTGCAAACTAGGAGCCATAGTCAAGTCCCCAAATGATGTGGACATCCTACAGAAGGGCCTCACTGAGACAGATGCCTGGTGTCAAAGCCATGGCTTCAAGCTCAATGCCAAAAAGTGCAGTGTCATCCCCTTTGGTAAAAACTCTGTACCCATGAACTACCACATAGGCAGCAATCTACTTAACACCGAATGTGTGATAAGAGACCTTGGGACCCAGGTGGACAGTAGTCTCTCCTTTGATAGTCACATCACCACAGTAGTCAGGAAGTCTTTCTACGTGGCACACCTCATCATAAAAGGGTTCTCATCCAGGAAAAAAGAGGTCATTGTTCCCCCCTACTCGTCACTCATTAGACCCATTATACAGTACAACGCCCCTTTTGGAATGTACCTCACAAGACATCTGCAGCAGCTGGAAAGGCCACAGAAGTACCTCACAAAGAGGATTACTGGCCTCTAACAAATGCCTTACACTGACCGCCTCAAAAAACTCCAGCTTTACTCCGTAGCATATCACCTACTCCAAGGTGATCTCTGCCTAACATGTAAAGCTATGTCAAACCTAGAGCTGTTGGACATGCTCCACTTAAAGAAATCCCAATCCCTCCGAGCTACATGCTCTAGGGACCTAAACCTTGTCACCACAATAAACAGGACACGCTGGAGGGATAGATTCCTGTCCCAGAGACTTCCTATACTCTGGAACAAGCTACCCATCTATGTCAAGCAAAGTTCTTCATTAGCACTCTTCAAGGAAAATCTTGATGAGTGGATGGGAAATAGGAAATACACCCCAGGGATCACTTCTGTGTCTCTGCTGGACAGTGGCACAGGAAAATAACTTTCTTGGGTGGGGTAAGGTATGGAACCTTGCTGGCTAGGCTTACGTAGGGGCCCTTGGGCCGATAGCCTAGTACCTACCTATGAACCTAAGTCCAAGATATTATCACCTCTTGTGGGGGTATGGACTAGCTGTTCCAAGGCATTTGCACTGACAAAAATCAAGGAATCTCTGGGCATTTGTGTTTTGGCATGAGTAGTTCTTCCAATCTATGTTTGGGAAGTTGCATGTCTCAGATTACTGGTCAGATAAAACAAGAATGAGCTACAAACACAGGGAGGTAAGACAGAGCTGCATTTTTGCAAGCAATAGTCAGAAATGGTTGTGTGATCACTCAGCGCACCACAACCAAAATTAATACATGCATAAATAACTGTCAAATGGTTTATTAGTGCTGTGGATAATGTTGCAGTTGGTGTATGCAAAATGATTTCAGTTCCCTGCTGCAAAGGTGTTTGTGTGACAAAGAGGGATAAGGCACCCTTACTGTTTTCTGAAGCTTCAATGGAGTGAGAGTTCAAATCCAGACCTATCTAAAAATATTTTATGAGTACTAACAAACATTTCATGGTATTTATGTCATAGATTGCTTTTCTTAATTTCAACTACTTTTCCCATTTATTTTTTTTTCTTTTGCCAGTGTTTGCACAGTGTGTAGTTAAGTGCAAATATGGGAAATGGAGAAAATGAATGCCAGGTTTGGCTTTGGTTATCAAGTTTGCACGACGTTTAGCAGTGCACAAACCAGGACTAGTGGCCCACACAGGAAGCAGACAGAACACCTGCAGAGAGTGCATCTGTAAAAGTGTAAAGGTCAAAAAGGATACATTGTTGCAATTTTTGCCTTACATTGTGCAGCACCTATAAGCGACATTGTGTAACGGTTAGCAAGTTTCCCCAACACCTGCAGCCACTGAACAGCTGCAGACAGGATACAGTCAATAACTGAAAATGCTCACTTGAAAAACAACAAGCAGAAGCCAGAAGCAGAAGCCTCTAAATACCAAATTCCAATTAATTTTGTTGGGCACCACACAAACATGCAAAGCAGCTTTGCATGGTGGTTAACACAGAGAACATAAGAATGAGTAGAAAATTATGGAACTGTCATCTAAATAGTCCTGTGGCAGTAGGTGTATATGTAGGGCTGGAATACAGATGGTCCCGGGTTCTATTACAGGCTATTTAACCTATTTTTACTGTTGTGGCAGTGCAGTTTATAGCAATAAACTAAAAAATATGCAAATGTTATATCAACAGTCTTGTGGCAACCAGTGTAAGTGTAGGGCTGTCATATATATGGCCCTGGGCTCTAAGCAAGCAATAATGCCTAACAGGGTGTGTGTTAATGTGTAATTAACTCCCCAGGGGTGTTTTGCAGCATTGGGGTTCTTCACCTCTGGAAGGGTGTTAATTATACTTTAACACGCACCCTGGAGGGCACTATTATGCCTAGGGAATGGACTATCTGTAAAACTGTTGTGTTTTACATATTTTTGATTACTATATTATTTTTTTATATATTTTTGATGTAAAATAGTTCCTTCGCCTAATGTTTCAAAATTTCTGTAGTATATGTAAACAGTGTTAGAGGAAGCAGTTTACATCCAAAATATATCATTTTTTTACATATCTAGATTTGTGTTTTATTTCTTAGTCCCTTTCTGCTAAAATGTGTGGTTTCTTGTCAGTCACTGGGGATTGAAATCACTAAATAATGACATACATTTGACTTTCAGACTTTACTTCCTTCAGAAAATTCATGTTAACACCGAGCCTGTTATTTAACTTACTTTGTAATTTTTATAAGTACAACATTTAAAATCTATTCCTATTTTTGTACCTTTGTTCCACCTTTATTTCAAGCTAAAAGGTTGAGAAGTATGCAAAACTCTTATCTGCTGCTGCCAGTGGTCCATCATCTCACCTTCTCTCCCCTCTCTCACACACACACACACTTTTTTCTGTTATACTTAGGTTTTGCATTCGCTAAACAGCAAAAGCACTGCTTAGCGAGTGTCAAATAATGGCTTGATTGCTCTCGCTTTCATTCACATGCACGCACGCACACACACACTTTTGTTTTTTGTTTTTCTTTTTAAAAATATATTTTACACCCGCTAAACAGCAGAAGTGTTCCTTAGTGAGCGCAACATAATGGCAATCGTTAGTTTTTTTTTCAGTCTGAGTTCCACGGCAGCTTGATATGCTGCCATGAAGCTGTGGACTTGTTTTTCAGCGGGCATTACTTGTGCATTAATACCCTGCTGGAGAATGTTCATTCTCCAGTGAGGGTGCTGATGTACAGTTCCCCCATGCTCTAATACAGGATATTCCACAAACTTTTACTGTTCTTCCACTTCCCATTATATTCACTTCCACTTATAACACTTTAGATAGTGGGACTGATATGAATTATATGTATGACAGGTAAGACACCCTAATTGTGTTTTCAGATGTATGACTGAGGGTATACTGTCTACTATATTTCTGGAAGTATAACTCTGCTATCTGGACTTAGATGGCCTTCACACTTAAATAAGACACATGCACAACTGGATTTACTTACAAGAACCTTGTCAGGTCACACACATACAAGTGCAAGACCTCAAACTGTCACCTGTCTTTATGAATGAATCCTGTCTATGTGTGAGCAGCACTTCTTCTGTGGCAAAGATGGACAGTCACCCTTGTGGAAGAAAACATTTTGTCCCTTATGCCTAGGTTTGAATCCCACACTTTAAAAAGTAATTTCACCAGTGTATAAAGCCAAAAGCAAATGTGTTAGGTCATGTCATTTATGCCCCCCAGTGCATGTCTGCAAATTTAACTCACCCAACAGTTACCTTTCAATTTTCAATATATACTTCCAAGCTACAACAGCAAACACCCCTCAAACTAAGGCCAAGTGCCAGAGTAACCTTCCAATTAAAAATATATATATATTTCCAACCTGCTTGGCACTACTGCTCTCCACTTAACATTATGCAAATACTGTTGGCATCATTTCTCAGGTTTGTGCCAGTAAATGTGATAACAGGAAATGTGAGGAAATCATTAGTTGCCATTCGGGTGTTAGACATGTCTGGAGTTAGAGGTGAAAGTGCCCAGTTAGGGCACAGAGGTGGGGTGCCCAGGATTCCATGATATTTACTGGACTTCTGGTAAAGTGCCACAACCAAAGGCTTCTGCAGGGGGACTATTCTGGCTCCCAGTACAACTCTGAGGCTTGGAGTAGTTGGGTCAAGCTGTATCCAGTGCTACTGACATCCCATGCACTGGAGAACAGTGTAGGCATCATTTTAATGACCTACAGAGGCGCAAGAGGGATACCTTCAACCAGACTGAATTTCAAACTGCTGACATCCCACAGCTGTGCAAGTATGACAATAACAGAGTACTTGTAAGACTTAGAAAGCTAAATAAGACATGATTGGTATGCATAATGCTCTTCTGTTCTTTTATGTTATTTCGACAGCTAATGTCAAATATAGTTTAATCACCGGGCTCATGCTGATCAAATGGAGAGAGTGAGGGAAGCAAGTGGTATGTATGCAACACAAGAGAAGTATTATTGTAGCTTTAACAGTTAAAGATAGATTTTTTGCAGTCACAGTTGTAGCAAACTGAGCATGCATATCCCAATGGTAAAAACAAGTATGCATGCATTAATTTGTAGCACAAACCAACTTTAGGAGTCAAGTATAAGACAGTAGGCAGATGTTGGTTCAAATATCACGAGTAACATGGTGTGTGTGTGTGTGTGTGTGTGTGTGTGTGTGTGTGTGTGTGTGTGTGTGTGTGTGTGTGTGTGCCTGTGTGTGAGCGTTTGTGTGTTTGCGTGTGCATGTGCCAGCGCATGCAAGCATTTCTGTGTTTGTGTGTGCATGCACCTGTGTGCACGAGTGTTTCTGTTTGTGTGTGCATGCACCTGTGCGCTTGAGCATTTGTGTGTGCGTGCGCCTGTATGCGCAAGCGTCTGTGTGTGCGTACGTGTGTTTGTGTGTGTGCACGCGCACGTGTGTATGCTCATGTGTGTTTGTGTGTGTGTGTGTGCGCGCGTGCATTTGTGTGTGTGCATGTACATGTTTGTGTGTGTGTGTGTGTGTGTGTGTGAATGTGTGTGTACATGTACCTGTGTCTACCTAGCCAGAACAGCATAAGTATGTATCCTACAGTTACCACTCCAATCGCATGGATTGAAAGTATTTTAGTATTTTGACATTTACACATGCCTACATATCCATTTCATGCAGGCCATGGTTCTTCCATAAAGTACTGACCTCTGTAGTCTGTGTACTTGAGTAGAGGGTTCTGCTCCCACAGCAGTCAACCAGGGGGAGTGTGTGTTTGTGTACTTACTTGACATTAGAGAGAGCCTTTTACACGAGCATGTGGGACACTGCTATTATATATTCTCCTCACCAGACACTGCTGTCATCACCTATAAAGTGTTGCCTGAGACACTCCAAGTCAGACTTGAGTTGTAGCACTTGCTTTAAATACAGAGTTCTGTAGTCCATGTACTTAGATAGGTAGGGATTCCATTCTCACTGAAATCAACTGGGGATGTGTGTGTTTGTGCAGTTGCTTGACTGCTGATGTCATCATCCATATCTGATTTGTGGATGTGCACTATTCCCACCAGGACAGGGTCAGAGACCGGCCTGGTGGCCAGGCAGAAGTCACTTCATCCTATACATTACAGATTACAGTGACATGGTTTTCAGTCTATCCATATACATCATGCCATAGTTTCTAGGCCCTGTGTTTTCTTGATGAGAAACCCCTGTGGTCTCTCCATCTGCTGCAGATGTCTGGTGAGGTACATGCAAAAAGGAACATTATACTCTATTAGCGTTCTGATGAGGTTCAAGTACAGGGCTCTTAAATAATCTTCAGATCTGAATACGATGGCATGACTTATGATTTCTACAGCATTGCCACTCTGGACACTTGGTGGTTGAAGTTCAGATTGCTATCTGTGTGTGTTCCCAGTTCTTGCATCACTGGGTTTCAGCATAGTGGGAGTGTTGTCAATGCTGTAATTAGTAGGGAATTCCACTTTGCAGAAGGACAAAATAAAGACACATTTTTGCATTTATTTGTAGGCGATGTGGCTTTCTCACCCACTATCTGCCAGTGTTAGCCCCTCCTGTAGTATGTTATCATTTGTGGACTCAATGATTGCACCCAATATGCAAAAATCAGCAAATGGGGTAAGCTAAAGGCTGTATACTTTAGCCTGAACTATTGAGAAATAGATTCCAAACAGTAAAGGGCCAAGCACAATCCCTGGGGTGCGCCAATGGTGACAGCTCTACTGGTATAAGTTGATTCACCAACTTTCACAGTATGTGTTCTGTTGTTGAGACAACTGGTTACCCATCTAGTGACATAAGGGTTAATCCCCAGCTGGGAGAGTTTCTCAATGATACCTGCGTGGGAGATTTTGTCCAAATCCTAGGGCAGATCAAGATAGGCAGTATGCACTGTCTTACCTTCATCCAGGCCTATTACACAGAATCAATGGGCTGTGACAACATCACAGATTGCCTATAGCATGACTCAGCACATACACCTTCCTGACATGGTTGAATACACACTTCAACACACCCTCCAGAAAGACTATGTTCCTGTAGAAGGGTGTACATCAACATGCATCCATCTAACTTGGGGGACAGCAAATGATGCATGTACAGACACATCCTGACTCTCCTCATCTGTGAGGTAGACCAATATGTCATCATAGACCTTTTCTAAGTGGACACTAGTAATATTCCAGCTGTGTGCAACAGACCTGTGTGAGTTGTTAATGCTACATCATGTCTGCTAAATCTGTTAGATGTCCCTAAACAGGTCATTGAGGGCATGCATGAGGACAACACTATCAGCCTTTTGAACTTGACAAACCAAAGGCAGTTCACACAAATCCGCACTGTAGGATGTGGCCATAAACACCTATATCACCAAGTGGGTAGACCACTGGATCACACATGTGGCATCTAAATATGCTGAAATGTGTGAAGTGACCTATATCTCAGGTCCAGTGATCAAGTCCATATATCAAGACTGTCTGCTAGACCCTTTCCTGTCCATTATGTAAATCACAGACATCACGAATGACATACAAATCCTGTGTCTAAACAGCTGTTTGAAGGACTAGAGATTTGTGAGCAAACATGGACTCCAACTGTGACAGTCATACAATACAGACAGTATCAACATATACCAAAGATTGCTGCCACAGCCATCCATGACACCACCTGCAATGAAAGAAAACATGTAGGGATTTGTTACATCATGAAAATAAATGCACAGACCAAGGATAATGTAGACATCACAGCCTGTAATCAGACCAATAGGTATGTGACCTGTGTCTTGGGGTAGACTGTATATGGAACATCCACCAGCATGTGGCCATGGTGCTGACTACTCCCTTGTATGTAACACAACTACTGAGTATGTGAAGAACACCCACATCACAGCCCATAATGCCTCCATAGTTCACAGCTTTCATCACACCAATAACAGAGTACAATACACCCTTTTTCATGTACCTCCGTAAACATCTTCCATTGATGTGCAACTAAAGTGTACCACCTTTGCCACAGTGAGCTGTCACACATCTTATTCGCCATACCTAGGTATTCTTTTTGTTGCATAAACATTACTATCTGATGATGTGGAACCCCCATCAAGCTGTTAACACCAGATGCATGTGTAATACCTGTTCAAGCAATTCACATAGTACATGCAAAGTTATTTGACAACACATGCACTGATGGCATGGGTAACATTTGTGACAGGGTGGATTGTGCCATATGTATTACACATTTTATATATATGTATATATGCCATGCACACCAATCAACTAGCCTGTATTGATCATAATGTCACATACAGGCATAACAGTGTCCCTCCTAACACCTCCAGCAGATGTTACAGTGTTAAGACAATGTGAGTGATTACCCTCATTGATTGCTGACATGTCATAATAACTGTACAAGTGTATTTGTGCAGAACCATCTCTGATTACTCAGAATCACATATGTTATGTCAGAGACATGGGATTAATGGTGGTATTATTCTGATACTGTCCATGATTGTGTGTGCTTCTTTTACTGTTGTCCATGAGCCTTTACCTGTGTCCCACTTGTTGGCGATCTCTGCTAAGATTATGCTCATATTCAAGCAAAACAGTTTGCACAGCTTCAAAATATGCAAACTACCCCAGTTGTATAGAACATCCCTGATAGATGTCCTCTGCATTGTTCATGTAAGGATGCTTATCTCACAAATACATCTTCCCTATTGTTAGGTCACCTTGTGTGACAGTCACATAATACACATTTCTACTGTGCAGTCCATACTGTACTATACAGACATGTGATTGGTGTTCCTGCTTCAACTGTCTTCCACTGTCATGTCCTCATCTGCCCTACATTAGGTTTTCCCTTGTCCTCTTTCCCTGTGTTCATTCCTACAATTAATCTGTGTCCCTATTTAATACACACACATCCCCTGAGTGTTTATTTTACATGGTAGTCCATGTACCCTTACAGATCATTTACACAACTTCTGTACAGAATTCCTGGAATGGGATTTCACAATACACTGCACTATATACACTCTCCTGTACTGTCTTTGGACCATATCCATAACTATATGTTAAGCCCTGTTAATCATTGTGGCATTCCAAACAATCCCACTAACCCACTGTGTTCTGAGGTAAACAGGTTTGTTATCCGTGTTGTTTTACACAGTTTTCTGGTCGGCAATACTGTTGCCGGCCATAAAATCACGCTTATTTATGGTTAAACATGGTGCATGGCATGAATATGTAATCAGCACTGCTGCTCACTGTGCATCATCATGCACCCACGTAAACTCCATGTAGGCTTCATGCGAAGCCAACACAGACTTTACTGAATCTAAGGGTTCAACTTTTCAGGAAACTAAGGAATAGGACAAGACAACATGACAAGCCGATGTATTAGAACATCCTCTAAAATAAACATCAGAACAACCCAAAATTCTTATGGACATCCACAAGCAAATGTTTACAACCAGGCCAAATTACCACCCTCAGTCCTACATCCAACAATACTACCAATGCAATTCCCACACAGTTTAACAACTATTTTATATGGACTATATTGTCCCTCACAAACATTAATAATTCCATTACCCTCTCATTTTCCGCAGCCTCTACTAAAGATCTTCAGATGCTTGACTTCAGCCCAGAGCCTATCTCTACCATTAAAAATCTCCTACATGAGCTAAAACCAACCACCCTAGCTGCTTACCAACTACCCTCAGACTACTTAAAAATGGATGCAGATGCAATTACTTTTTTGGTCTCTATTGATAAACTGACCTATATCCAAAAAGTATATTTCTTCCGTCAGTACCTTACAGACCCAGCAAAAAAAAGTCCATTACTATACATTTACACAAAGGTGGCAAAGTTTAATAACTACAGGCCCTTTGCAATCCTCTCCCACCCTATAAAAATACTTGAAAAATGTATTCATGCTCAGCTTCTACATCACCTAAATTCAAATAATCTGCTCTTGGAACTACAGCATGGTTTTAGACCCCACCACAGCACAACTATCACCCTTCTTCACTTCATAAACACTATAAACCAGCATAGGAACAACGGTAACCTAGTATCAATTGCGTTTCTAGACTTGTCCAAAGTTTGACATTGTATCACACTAGCATTTTCCTCGCTGAACTCTCTTCTATAGGCCTCTCTCAATCCTCCCTAAAATTCTCTTAGTTACCTATCTGGAATGCAACAAGCAGTCAAATGCCAACAGAACCTTTCTTCCTCTTCCAGTTGCCATACAGTTGTGTACACTTACCATAAATGTAGATGTTCGAGTGTATTCACTGTTGCAGTCATTACATTTGGGTAATCCTGCTGGCAGGCTGCCCTCAGCCGGCTTGAATTCCAAAGTCTTGGGTCCTGCATCGGCCACGGTCTCCCCTTCCCTGACATCAGGTTGTCAGGGGTATAAAAGAAGCAGCCAATGCCATTTTCTTCAGTTTTTCTTGCCCCAGATGTCAGCTGCCCCTTAAAAGGGTAGCTAAATTTTATATATATAAATCAGTAAATGCACCAATATAAATTTTACCTTCCTCTACAAGCAAATACACCACATAGGTTGTATAAATCAGAGAAGGAAAGATAAGATCCATAGAAAAAAGGGGATGGCGGGTGGGTAACCTGGAGTGCAACAGTGAATACACTTGAACATCTACATTTATGGTAAGTGTACACAACTGTACTATGTTCTTCGTGTTTCACTGTTGCAGTCATTACATTTGGGTAGAGTCCCAAAGCTATGGTTGTGAAGCTGGAGCTAAACAGCATTAGGAGCGGCTATGAGGCCCTGCAGAACTGCAGTGGCAAAGCCTGCTCTGGATTTAGAGTAGAATGGCAGATGATAATGCTTTGTAAAGGTGTGCACTGAACTCCAAGTAGCCGCCTCTAAAATGTCTCTGGTTGGTACTCCCCTGAGAAAGGCTGCTGAAGTGGCTGCAGCTCTGGTGGAATGTGGCCTAATGCCCTTAGGCACTGGCTTGCCATGGTGTGAATAGCATAAACAAATGCAGCGGCCTTTCCATTTTGAGATAGTCTGCTTTGAGATAGCCTTTCCTTGTGATCCTGCAGCATATGCCACTAGTAATTGCTCAGTCTTCCTGAAAGCTTTGGTTCTGTCCAAGTAGAATCTAAGTTGTCTGTGTACATCCAAAGAGTGCAGAATTTTCTCCCCCTTGTTCTGTGGATTTGGATAAAAGGTTGGCAGATGAATAGTTTGGTTAAGAGCCACACTGGACACCACACTTTAGGCATAAATGTTGGGTTTGTTCTCAGAGAGACCCTGTCTGGATAAAAAATGATAAAAGGTTCCACAGCCATGAGTGCCTGTAGCTCTGAAACTCGTCTTGCAGAAGTAATTGCTAGGAGCAGAGCTGTTTTCCAAGATAAAAACTTTATATCACCAGTAGCAGCTGGCTCAAAAGGAGGCAGGGTGAGCTTTTCCAAGACATAGTTGAGGTCCCATACAGGTAATGGTGATCTCCTTGGAAGCCTTAAATTTTTGGCTCCTCTGAGGTACTGCTTTAATAAAGGATGAGAAAAAATTGGTGGCTCTGTATTGTAATGGGCTGAAATGGCAGAAGCACGAATTTTAATTGATGAGAAGGATAGGCCTTTGTCCAGCATCTCAGTTAAGTATTGCAAAATCTGAGGAATATTTGGTACATTTGTATCAGTTCATTGTGCCTGGTTCCAAGCACAGAATCTCTTCCATTTTCCAGCATAAGACTTTCTTGTACTAGGCCTTCTGGCTTCCAGAATGACATCCATCACAGTTTTGCTGAGAGGTGTTTTTTTGTATGACTACATTATCTGCCATGCTGCCAGGTTTAATGTCCTGAGTTGGCTGTGCAGGATCTGACTGTTTTGCTGGGACAGTAGACGAGGTAATTGAGGTAAGGTCCAAGTTGGGTAACGAGACAAGTTGCTTATGATTGGATACCAGTACTGGCGGGGCCAGTCTGGTGCAATCAGTATCATCTTTGGTTTCTCCTGTCTGACCTTTAGGAGTACCTTGGGGAGGAGACGCAGTGGAGGGAAGGCATATACTGATAGGGCATCCACTTTCCATGCTTGTCTGTGATAAGTCCTTGTGCAGAATCTTTTTAGTTGGTAGCTGTGAGGGAAGGCAAATAGATCTATGTCTGGGCATCCCCCTTTCCTTGTTAACATGCTGAAGACTTGTGGATCCGCTTCCACTCGTGGTGATCCATGAGGTTTCCGCTTAGGTTGTCTGCCAGACTATTTTCCTTTCCTGGCAGGAATTGTGCCTGCAAATGTACTTGGTAAGTCAAAGCTGTGTCCCACAATGTCATGGCTAGTCTGCAAAGGGGCTAAGAATGTGCGCCCCCCTGCTTGTTTATATACCGCATGACCGTGGTGTTGTCTGTCTTTATCAGTAGTTGTCCCAGATGAAGCAGGTCCTTGAAGGCTGTCGGGGCATTTTGAACAGCTAGTATCTCTTTTTGATTGATATGTAGATGCATTTGGTTTGAGGTCCATGTGCCCTGAATGTATCTTCCTGCCATGTGGGCCCCCCAGGCATAATCTGATGCATCCGTTGTCAGTAGTTGTCCCGGATGAAGTAGGTCTTTGAAGGCTGTCGGGGCATTTTGAACAGCTAGCATCTCTTTTTGATTGATATGTAGATGCATTTGATTTGAGGTCCATGTGCCCTGAATGCATCTTCCTGCCATGTGGGCCCCCCAGGCATAATCTGATGCATCCGTTGTTAGTGTCTGCCTGGCTGGGGGTAATGTGAATGGCTGTCCCTTGTTCTGGTGACAAGCCTTTGCCCACCATCGAAACTCCTGTTGCAGGCAGGGAATGAGAGTAATCATTGTTTTCACGCTGTGACAATGTTAAGTCCAAACACTTTTTAGGTACCATTGAAGTTTCCTCATATGCAGTCTTGCATATGGAATTAGTAGGATGCAGGATGCCATGAAGCCCAAAGCCTGCAGAATATTTCTTGCAGATAGATGGGCCTTTGTTGCCAACACTGTGAAATAGGTAGTCAGTTGCCTTTGTTTGTCTGGCGTGAAATAAACCATCTGGGCAGTTGTATTCAAGCTTGCACCCAGGAATGTTACATCTTGATAGGGTACTAGTTTTGATTTCTTTTTGTTGACTGTGTACCCTAGGCATGTTAGAAGTCTTTTCACAAACGCCAGATGTTGAAGAAGAATGTCCTTGTTCTCTGCTTGAATTAGACAGTCGTCCAAGTAAGGGTATATCTGTATTCCTCTTTGTCTGCAGAATGCAATTACTGCTGACAGGCACATTGTAAAGACCCTGGGTGCAGTAGATAAGCCAAAGGGCAGTGCAGAGAATTGGTAATGTATTGAACCAGCCTTGAATCTGAGGTGTCGTCTGCATGATTGTCTGATTGGAACATGCAGGTATGCCTCTTTTAGGTCTAAAGTCACAAGTCAAGCATTCTTGCCCAGCATGGGCAGAAGCTGCTGCAAAGTCAACATTTTGAATTTTGGAATATCCAGGAATGTGTTCAGAATAGATAGGTCCAGTATCGGCCTCCAGGCCTTGTCCTTTCTGGGTACCAAGAACAGTCTTGAGTAAAATCCTTGTCCCCGCTCTTGTTCTGGTACTTGCTGAATGGCCCCCATGTCCATGAGGGATGAAACTTGTTTTTGTGCCTCTGCCCATTGATTTTTTGGCAGATCTGGCCAGCCGTTTGCCTTTGGCAGAGTATGGAAATGGAATTTGTAGCCTTGTGACACTATATTTAGAACCCATTTGTCCTGGGTTATAAGGTGTGAATTTTGAGCAAAAAGTGCTAATTTTCCCCCTAAGGGTGCTGCCAGAAGATAAGTGCTTGGTGCAGGCAGGGCAAAGTCATCGGGACTGCTTTCTGTATGTTTGTGCTTTATCTTCTCCAGCTTTGGAGGTAGAAGCACCCCATTGTTTTGATCTATATGAACCTTGCACCTGGGATCTGCCCCTTGGGCATCTGGATCTGCCCCTTTGAGGTCTATCTGACACAAGAAAGGACCAATTTTTTGTAGGCCAGTGTCTACTACAGCGACTGTACTTGTAAAAAGTCTTTAACAGTTTGCATAGATTTAGCTTTGTCTTCCATTTTCTTTAAAAACCTCTTCTGCCTTAGCACCAAAGTATCATGCTGTAAAGGTGCATCTAGTAACTTAACTTTAACATGATCAGGCAGATTTTGTTCCTTTAACCAAGCATGCCTCCTAATTACAGAACCCGTAACTGCAGTCCTGCAGGAGGCCTCCAAAGAATCAAACCCACATTGCAAAGTATGCTTTCCAGCTTGTTCAGCTGCATGCAATAAATCCCGCATTTCCTTGTTTTCAGAACATTAATAATTTAACATCATTTTCTGTTTAAGCAATCCCATGAGATGTTGCTGATACTTGAGCATATGAAACTGACGGTTTAAGGCCCTTATAGCCAAAGTTGCAGATGTGTAAACCTTTTTTCCCCATCTATCCAGTGCCCTTGAATCTCTGTCAGAGGGGGTTGGTTTTTTTGCTGTAGAGGCCTTAACTCCCTTGGGACCCTGTGAAATAGTTTCTGGGTCAGCAGCAGGCTTTTTAAAAAGAAATTTCTGTGAGTCAGGAACCCTGTAATATCTGTCAGGCTTAACAGGAGCTGGAGGTAAGGAGTCAAGGGTCAAACTAGACTCCAAAAACACATCATCTATAATGTCTAACACAGGGGGAATAGCTAGAGGCCTGTGGTGTGGTAGTAAAAGGAAATCCCGGAGCCTCTTTTTAGATTCTGAAAAATCTTGGCTTTCCCAGTGAAAATGCTCCCTCATGGTATGCAAGGTTTCCCCAAAAGAATAATCCTCAGGAGGGGATGCTGAAGGTATAGATTATTCAGCATCAGAATCCTCATGGGGGGCTAGAATATCCCTGATCAGAAGAGGAATCAGAAGAAATAGAAACCTGATCTGAAGATTCATAGTCAGTCTCTTGCCTAGGCCTCTTATCAGGGGGGGATGGGAACCCCTGATCAAGGTAATCAAGTCTTCGGCCATCTTGATCGTCTGTTTTTTGGGCATAGAGGCCTGCACACGTGGCTCATGAGTCTGTTTCTTTGCTTTAGAAGCTGCTTTAGTCTTTGTCTTGAAGCTGAAGTCGTTTTAATGTAAAGATGTTGTGGTCTGAATACACCCTCAGAAGCCGGTACCTGCTCAGCGGCTCCGTACCCATCTGAGGGATTAGCGTCCGAGGCTCCAATACTTTGAGTATCCAGCAGCATAGCCAACTCCACATGGGTGTCGGTAGCGGCCTGCGACTCTAAAGTAGCAGGTGTCAAGGGCTGCGAAAGCACCTCACTGAGAACCAGCGACTGGCTTAGGAGAAGCTTTGTCATCGGTTTTGGGCCTTGGTTGTTTTTCTCTATCCTTTTCTTTGCGTTTTTTGTAAACTCCGGTAGTCGGATGGCTATCCGACAACACTTGAGGATAATTAAACCTGCTACCAAAACACTTTAAAGCAAAAGTATACCGACGCTTAATAGTGCATTAGTTAAATCTAGCAAAAACCGACAACCAGAAATGCTGTGATCAGGGCCTAGGCAAGGAATACAGTATGAATGAAAATCCTTACGAGGTATTTGCTTTCCACAAGTAATACAATTATTAACTTTTTCTGACATCGGTCTGGAGCAAGAAAAAAGTTTCCCCAATGGAGTACTTAGCTTTACTGAAGACTTTGGTTCTGAAACTCAAACATGAAAATTTCAGGAGTCGGCCGACCGGCGCTTGCGAGCTGCTTCTGCTTCGGGCACCGCGCAGCAAGAAAGACTGAAGAAAATGGCGTTGGCTGCTTCTTTTATACCCCTGATGACCTGACGTCAGGGAAGGGGCGACAGCGGCCAACACTGGACCCAAGACTTTGGAATTCAGGTCGGCTGAGGGCAACCTGCCAGCAGGATTACCCAAATGTAATGACTGCAACAGTGAAATACGAAGAACATCAGGACCTCCTTCTTTTTAATGTTTTTATGAACAAGCTTCACACTGCCATACACCAGGCAAACATATTACAGTATGCAGATGATTCAACTTTAATATGTACAGCTCCCACAATATCCGGACTCCCAAGAAATCACTCAAATTTCTTTCTCTTCAATCGAAACCTGGCTGAAAAATTAAAAGCTACTCCTTAATCCTGATAAAACAAATCTGATGCTCTTCACCCCAAACACCATCTTCATCAAAAACAACCTTTCTTGGTTACATCTGCAAATAATCCTAAAATTGAGGTAGTACCACAGACTAAATTACTAGACACTGTAATACATGGTAGTCTTAAATTTGATCAACATATTCTTCAAACACTTTAAAAGACTTGCCAGAAACGTGGCTACCGTTACAGGGTAAAACAGCACCTTGCAATTCAGATCCAGCAAAAAAAAAAAAAAAAAAAAAAAAAAAAACTAGCCTCATTTTCCTGTTTGCTTCCATCCCTCTTATATGTCTCACCTATCCTTACAAGCCTAAGCTCTACACTAAAATCCAAACCAGCTTACTGTTACAACAAAGTAGCTAAATTTGCTACCACCTCTTCACACCAAGCTCATCAATGACAAGCCTTAAAACAGCTTAACTGGCTAGAGATTAACAACTATGCAACATACTCTCAGATAGTTATGCCATACAAACTGATACATTTTCTTGAAAAATGCCTACCATTAAAAAACATACTATTGCCCTACAGCCCCACAAGGGACCCCTGTCCTGGTGATAAATTTTTACTAAGCACTACTAAAGCAAATAATTAATTGGAGGACTCACTATACTCCTGTTACATCTCCAAACTCTGGAACACCATCCCTACACAAGTAAACATGATTAACAAACTCACAAGCTAAAACATCCAGCTCAAACAATACCTTCACCAGTTCTGGTCATACTCATGTTCATCACCAGGTAGACACCCCTAGTAAAAGCACAAACGTCTTATTGCTTATCACTAACTTTTTGCCCTCCTCCACCTGAATCATTACACCTCTGACAACTTTTTCTCCTGCACTTAAATCAATGCATCCATTTTCACCCCTACTCAAACAATACTTCCCCTCTTGCTCTTTTCTAACTGCCCCATCCACTGGTCTACCCCCTTCATGCATCCCCTGCATACCTACATTTTAATAACCTTCCAGATACACCAGTTTGGAGCAAGCAGCTTACACAGAACTAATCCTACACTGTGCTCTCTCATTCATATCCTACTATTACTATCCTCCTATGCACTACTACTATCTCCCCTCCATAATAATAATCTCCCCTCCCTCCTACATAATTTTATAATTTACTTCATTACATCTCTTAAACTTTTTACAAACCTATGCAATACTAAAATCTCCCTTCCTACACGGTTTTATAACTTACTTCAGTACTTATCCTAAACTCCCTGCAAACCTTTCTTTACTGAAATTTAAGAAAACTAAACTTCTTTACAATAATGTTTTCCCTTCTCCAGTCACAATCCATTTACTTTCTGTAAGATTTTACAGCTGGAACAACTGTATAGACTTATAATTGTTCATGTAAATACTTTACTGTATACACCTACCTTCTAAGTATGTTTTTTTCCATGAGAAATGTAACTGTTGTTTTTCTTAGAACTGTTTGAAATTCATCTGTTAATATAAATGTACTAAGATTGAGCTTTTCTCCCTGGGCCTCTGCTGAAAATGGGCTCTGCCTAGTTGGACCTTCCCAGTCAACAAAGACAAATAAATAAATAAAATGATGTTGATCAGTCCATTGGATCAGGAAAAGACATGCATGCTCTAAAACAAGGTAATCAACTAATATAGGTGATCAGAGAGCCATCACACCACTTACAAGGTGCACTGTAGAATCTTAATATTTACCTTTTCACTTGAAACTATGAGCAGTGGGCCCACCATGTAACCCAGAAGCCTGGGGGCTAGCAAACTCAAACCAGACTAAGCAATGTTTAACTTGGTAACCAGAAACACCAGATCCAGCAACTTCTGATTTGGTAAAAAGATCCACTCTGTTGGATATTCGTAAAATATGCTGTAACTGTCAGTTAAATGGTGGAGAAAAGTAAAAAAAAAAAAAAAAAAAAAAGTCTTGGCATTTACCATAATTCCAAGGGACAGCAACAATTCCAGAGCAAAATCCCTTAAATGACTCAGTTTATATTAGACATTTATTCATCCAGGTATGAGAAGACCTTGACAGACGGCTTTTTGACAAAGATACCCAACAGCATTATACACTTGGTTAATACCATGGAGACTGAGAACAGTTTGAAGGAATCTTGAAATGAATGACAAACTCCCACTCTTAAAAGAGGAGCTTCTTGTGCCACTGGAATTTCCTGATTTTGAAAAGTGACTAAATATCCAGAAGCACAGAAGGACAGATCCAACCTCCCTTCTGCAACAGAGGCAAGATGGATTGAATCAATGCTATACAAAACTTTCCCTTATGAGTAACAGAGTTTAACCTGCTGAGATCAAGAAAGGATTGAGAGTCCCCTGCTTTTTTTTTTTCAGTAGTTTCAAATCAGGCTAGAGTGGCCATTTCTGTGTAGATGCTATGGACTAGTTGGTGTATTCATCTTTTGGAGCAAATGCTGCATTGCCTACCTTATAAATGTCTTCATCAGGAGGGATATCTGGCACAGTATTAAAGGTGGAGCTAGGGATGGTGTAATCAACTCTAGGGGCTTCCCGAACTTGCAAGTTCTCCTAGCATGTTTGTCATTTGGTGCTAGCTTTCTATACTGCTAGCTGGTGGGAAAGCCTGCCTCCCACCACATCACTTGTTAATATGGAGAAGTGCAACGACTACTGGTAGAAGAACTGCCAGCTGTTTCCCCCCCACCACCTGTTGTCAATGTGCTCAGATGTTGCAATGCTGCCAGTAGCCAAGAAACTAATGCTGATTAATTGTCTGCGGTTGCTGTGATTGAATCTGCTAAGAATACGAGGACTAGGTCCTTTTCTGGTTACCCTTCATCCCCTGATATGGGTGCTAAACCAGCTGGAGAGATATGACCACAGCTGATACATTAAAACAACTGAAGCATGAAAGCAGACCTTGTTAATTTCAGGTGTAGTCATCAACAGCCACCAAGAAGGCGCATCAATAATGTCTGCCCTCATGTCATCCAAAAAGAGAGGGTAAGCCTCAACCAGACATGACAGCAAATAAAGTACAGTTTTGTACCTACCATAAATGTAGATGTTCGAGTGTACCCTGCTGCAGTCATCACACTTAGGTTATCCTGTCATCAGACGGTCCCGCAGTCGGCCTGAATTCCAAAGTCTTGGTCCGGCGTCGGTTGCTGTCACTTCTTCCCTGACGTCAGTGCGCCAGGGGTATATAAGAGGCATCCAATGCCATTTTCTTCAGTTTTTCTTGCCCCAGATGTCAGGTGCCCCCCCAAAAGGTGGTCAGTAGATAGTACCAATAATAAAAATTTAGCACAAACAAAACATCCCTCCAGCTATAAGCAAATACACCACAAAGGTTGTATCAGATTTTAAGGTACTGAAAGGTTTCAGTTAGGTCAGAGGGGATGGAGGGAGGGTAACCTGGACTGCAGCAGGGTATACACTCGAACATCTACATTTATGGCAGGTACAAAACTGTACTATGTTCATCGTGTTACCCTGCTGCAGTCATCACACTTGGGTTGAATCCCAAAGCTAAGGATGGGAGGTGGAGTCAAACAGGGTTAGAGGAGACTAGAAGGTCCTGCAAAACTGCAGTGGCGAAGCCAGCTCTAGACTTAGAGTAAAGTGGTAAGTGATAGTGTTTGGTGAAGGTGTGTACTGAACTCCAAGTTGCAGCTTCCAGAATATCCTTGGTTGGCACCCCCCTGAGGAAGGCTGTAGATGTAGCTGCTGCCCTGGTGGAGTGGGGCCTTATGCTAGCAGGAACTGGTTTTCCATGAAGGGTGTAGCAAAAACGTATGCAATGTCCTATCCATTTGGAAATGGTCTGTTTTGAGATAGCCTTTCCTTGTGATGCTGTAGTACAGGATACAAAAAGCTGGTCAGATTTTCTGAAAACCTTAGTTTTATCCAAGTAGTAACGTAGTTGCCTGTGAATGTCCAAGGAGTACAGGAGTCTTTCTCCTTTGTTCTGTGGATTTGGGAAGAAGGTGGGTAAATGGATAGTTTGATTTAGAGCCACACTGGATACCACCTTTGGCATAAAGGAGGGGTTAGTTCGTAGAGAAACTCTGTCTTGATGAAAAATGAGGAAAGGCTCTACTGCCATTAGTGCCTGTAGCTCTGAGACTCTTCTGGCTGAAGTAATTGCTAGCAGCAGGGCAGTCTTCCATGATATAAACTGCAAATCAGCTGAGAAAGCTGGCTCAAAAGGTGGCAGCATAAGATTTTCCAGAACAAAGTTGAGGTCCCAAGTTGGTGTTGGTGCTGTCCTGGGAGGCCTAATGTTTTTGGCCTCTCTGAGGTACTGCCTTAGAAGTAGATGTGAAAATAAGGGAGGATCCATGTTGTAGTGAGCTGAAATAGCTGAGGTGTGGATTTTAATAGATGAAAAAGAAAGTCCTTTGTGTAACATCTCAGTTAAATATTGTAGAATCTGAGGAATGTCCGGCTCAAGGGTATTTTGGCCTTTAGCTTGGTTCCAGGCACAAAATCTCTTCCATTTGTCTGAGTAGGCTTTCCTGGTGCTGGGCCTCCTGCCCTCCAGAATGACATCCATAACAGCTTGTGAAAGAGGAGCTGGCTGGTTGCTTAGGTGATTTGCCATGCAGCCAAATTTAAGGTTTTGAGCTGGCTGTGTAGAATCTGCCTGTCTTGCTGTGTGAGCAGATGAGGAATTTGTGGTAAAATCCATGGTGGGCCGTGGGCCATGTTCCTTAGTAGTGGGTACCAGTGCTGGCGTGGCCAGTCTGGGGCAATGAGTATCATTCAGGGTCTCTCCATCCTGACTTTCAGCAGCACCTTTGTGAGAAGGGGCAATGGAGGAAAGGCGTATACTGTCAGCATTTTCCAACTGAATGAGAGTGCGTCCACTTTCCAAGCTTGATGGTGAAATGTCCTGGTGCAAAATTTTGATAGCTGATAGTTTTGGGGGTTGGCAAACAGGTCTATGTCTGGGCGCCCCCATTTTTGAGTTATCATTGCAAATACTTGTGGATCCAGTTTCCACTCGTGGGGATCCATGATGTTCCTGCTTAGGTCATCTGCCAATGTGTTCTTTTTTCCTGGCAGCAATTGAGCTTGTAATTGAACTTGGTAAGCCAGTGCTGTGTTCCACAAGGTCATTGCTTGCCTGCATAGAGGGTAGGAGTGTGTACCCCCTTGCTTGTTTATGTACCACATTAATGTGGTGTTGTCTGTCCTTATTATAAGCTGTCCTGGATGTAAGAGGTCCTTGAAGGCTGTCAGAGCATTCTGTACAGCTAGCATTTCTTTTTGATTGATGTGCAGATTTCTTTGATCTGCAGTCCATATGCCTTGAACGCACTGTCCTGCCATGTGTGCCCCCCAGGCATAGTCCGATGCATCTGTTGTCATAGTTTGCCTGGCTAGGGGTAAGGTGAAAGGCTGACCCTTGTTGAGGTGACATGCCTGTGACCACCATAGAAACTCCTGTTGAAGGCAGGGAATGAGAGGTATCATTGTTTCCAAGCTGTGGCTGTGTTGAGTCCATACGCTTTTCAGGTACCATTGTAATTTCCTCATATGCAGTTTTGCAAATGGTATTAGTAGTATGCAAGATGCCATGAAGCCCAAGGCCTGCAGAATTTTTCTTGCAGGGAGTTGGGTCTTTGTTGCCATTATTTTGAAGTATTGAGTTAGTTGTAGTTGTTTGTCTGGCATCAGATAAGCCATCTGGGCCGTTGTATTCAAGCTGGCACCCAGGAATGTCATATTTTGTGAGGGCACTAGTTTTGATTTCTTTTCGTTTACTGTGTACCCTAGGCAACTTAGAAGGTGTTTTACAAAAGCCAGATGTTGTAAGAGAATGTCCTTGCTTTCTGCTTGGATGAGGTATGGGTATATTTGAATTCCTCTTTGTCTGCAGTATGCAATTACTGGTGCCAGGCATTTTGTGAAGACCCTGGGCGCAGTAGATAAGCCAAAGGGCAGTGCAGAGAATTGGTAATGGGTTGAACCTGCAATGAAACGGAGGTATATTCTGCAATTTTCTCTGATAGGGACATGCAGGTATGCCTCTTTGAGGTCCAACGTTACTAGCCAAGCTTTCTTGCCCAACATGGGAAGAAGCTGCTGTAGTGTTAGCATCTTGAATTTGGGTACTTGCAAGAAGGTGTTTAGAATTGAAAGGTCCAGAATGGGTCTCCAAGCCTTGTCCTTTCTGGGGACTAGAAACAGCCTTGAGTAAAATTCTTGGCCTTGCTCCTGTGTAGGTACCAGTTGAATGGCTCTCATGTCCATGAGAGCTGTAATTTGTTTTTGTGCCTCTGTCCATTGATTTTGTGGCAGGTTTGGCATTCCTTTTATCCTTGGCAAGGTGTGGAAATGGAATCTGTAACCTTGTGAGATAATGTCTAGGACCCATTTGTCCTTTGTGATGATGCGCCAGTTGTCTGCAAAAAGTGCTAATTTTCCTCCCAAGGGAGCTGCCAAGAGAGCTTTGCTTGGCAGTTTGAGGTTTAAGTCATTGTGTTTGTCTTCTAGTAGTTTGGGACCTGTCTTCTCCTCCCTTCTGTGTTGCAGTGCCCCATTGGCGCGGTTTGTAAGGGATTTGTGCTTGACCTCTGCCCCTTGGGCATCTGTATTTACCCCTTTGTGGTCTGTCAGAAGCTGGAAAGGACCAATTTTTTGTTGGCCAATTTCTGCTGAAGCGTGGGGGTTGTACCTGTAAGAAATCTTTGACCGTCTGCATAGAATTTGCCTTATCCTCCATTTTCTTTAAAACCTCTTCTGCTTTAACTCCAAATAAGACATCCTGCTGTAAGGGTAAATCTAGTAACTTTGCTTTAACATGATCAGGCAGAGTTTGTTCCTTTAACCAAGCATGCCTACGTATAACAGAACTAGTAACAGCTGCTCTACAGGAAGCTTCCAAGGAATCAAATCCACATTGTAAAGTAAGTTTGCCCACCTGTTCAGCTGCATGCAACAGATCCTGCATTTCCTTGAATTCAGACTGTTGAGGATGCGTGCTCATCTTTTGTTTTATTTGAGACATTAGGAATTGCTGGTATTTCAGCATGTGAAATTGACAATTTAGTGCTCTCATAGCTAGAGTAGCTGAAGTGTAAACCTTCTTCCCCCACCTATCTAGTGCTCTGGAGTCCCTTTCAGAGGGTACAGGATTTTTAGCCATAGAAGCCTTAGCCCCTTTGGGACCCTGGGAGATTGTCTCTGGGTCAGCAACAGGGATTTGTAAAGGAATTTGTGTGAGTCAAGCACTCTATAATATCTGTTTGGTTTGGCTGGAGCAGGAGGCAGAGAATCTGGATTTAGACTAGATTCTAAGTAAACATCATCCACAATGTCTAAAACTGGAGGGATAACAAGTGGTCTGTGCTGGGGGAGTAAAAGAAACTCTCGGAGCCTTTTCTTTGAGTCGGAGTAGTCCTGACCTTCCCAGTGGAAATGTTCCCTCATGGTATGTAAGGTTTCCCCAAAGGAATAGTCTTCAGGGGGAGAAGCTGAGGGAATGGAATCTTCAGCATCAGAATCTTCATAATGGGGAAAGGAGTAATCCTGTTCCTCAGAGGAGCCTGAGGAAACAGACACTTGATCAGAGGAGGCATAATCCTCCTCTTGTCTAAGCCTTTTGTCTGGGGGGGGTTGGGAACCCCTGATTAAAGAAATCAAATCTTCAGCCATTTTAAGCATCTGTTTCTTAGGCATGAGGCCTTGAACTGGAGACTGATGTGCAGTCTTTTTTGGTTTTAGAGGAGTCTTAAGCTTAGCATAAGATTTTATGGTGAGAGTAGTCGGTCTGAATACACCTTCTGTAACCAAAGGTGTTTCTACAGCACTGGCTTCTCCTCCTGCAATGTTGTCGGTAGGGCCTAAAGAAAATGGCTGCGTCGGCCTAGAACTCTCTGCTTGAAAATCCAAAGTGGTCTGGGGTTGCAATTCTGCGGTCGCCATGGGCTGCGTAGGTGCCTCACTGAAAACCGGAGAACCGGCGACCAGCCCAGCTGAGGCCTCGGAGTCTGGCTTGGATCTAGGCTGCCTGTCTTTATCTTTGCATCTTTTATGCATGCCGGTAGTCGGCTGCTCCGACGGCATAGTGTAATTAAACTTCCTACCGAAGTAGTGTCGTGCAAAATCAAAACGTTACTTTATAGTTCGCTTATTGAACCTAGCACAAAACCGACAACCAGTGACGTCATGGTCTGGGCCTAGGCAAGGTATACAATAAGAATGAAAGTCCTTATGAGGTATTTGCTTCCCACAAGAAATGCAATTGTTAACTTTTTCTGACATCGGACTGAGGCAAGAAAAGGTTCCCCAACGGAGTACTTAGCTTTGAAGACTTCGGACTGAAATTCGATTCGAAAATCTCAGGTGTCGGCCGACCGGCACTTGCGAACTGCTTCTGCTTCGGGCACTGCGCGGCAAGAAAGACTGAAGAAAATGGCGTCTGATGCCTCTTATATACCCCTGGCGCACTGACATCAGGGAAGAAGCGACAGCAACTGACGACGGACCAAGACTTTGGAATTCAGGCCGACTGCGGGACCGCTTGACGACAGAATAACCCAAGTGTGATGACTGCAGCAGGGTAACATGATGAACATCTAAGCTAGAGCACATGGCCCCACTTGCTACATCAGAAGAGTTAAAGGTGATCCTGCCAAGTGGGAAATTTTGTTAGAAACAAAGCGACCTGCAGCATGACGGTATCTCTGCTGCTCTATCCAAGACACTGCAGTCTGCATGACAGTAAGTATTATATTCCACAACTTGTAAGTGCAAGTACCAGCAAAGGGAGGCTGAATGTGCCTGAAACAGCTGTCGCTCAGAGTATTCCCATTTCTCTGATGTATGGTGATCTGACAGTCATAGGAGGGTGTGTGGGTGTAACTCTCCATATTGGGGGTTGCAGAAAAACTTGCCCCTTGCAAAAATAACTTTAAAGAATAACAGATTGTCGACAATTGTTTTTCTCCTTTAGTTTCATTTTTTTTTTACAGTTCCAGGATTTGCAATTATGGGTCTTGGAATTACAATAGGGATCTATATACACCATATAATTCAGTACCTTCACAACAAGGGTGCAGAACTGAAACTCATATTCCATGCATGTGGCCCTGGTGGGCAACAGAACTCTGGAATCCATACTCTTGGGATGGTCTACATAAATCAATAAGAATTTTTTTCCAAAGACTATGGTTACAATTGTAAGATAAAGTTTGGGACTTTCATTCAGAAATGAGTAATTCTTGGAGACTGGAATACTCCATATGCTTTCCTGTGGGGTGAGGTATTATGATGACCCCAGTAGTTATGACATGGGTGCTTAAAATATATGCCAAAATGGGGTGTGACATCCAAACAGGCTGTTCCAGAGCCCAGCAAGCCCCCCCCCAAGAAGGCTATTAGCCTCCTGAATCCAGTGACCTAAATTCCTCATCATAATTCTGATCAAGGAAGTTTAATTCTAACTGAAATGCTCCCTTCAATTCTTACCTATCTCCAGAGACAAATTGCATAGCCACTAATTACTCTTGGTGCCTTTTCTTGCATAAACCTTACAAACAGACTGACAGTGGGTGATATTTCCTGCATATTTACTCAAAAGGGGCACAACCCACAGACCTGAGATGGGGTCCTGCTTGTGAAGGGAAAGCAGGTGCCTACAGAAGGTCACAGACTAATGCTGACCGGTAGTAGTAATTGTATGGATATGGACATGCTTGTGATGTGTGAGTTTTGTGCAAAGTCCAGAGTGATACTGGAGGAACATAAATGGGTCATAGCTGGCAACAGATAATGTGCTTGTGGCAACTGAGAGTTGCATTTTCATTAGCAGAACCACAGTCTGCAGGCAATACAAAGATAAGCCCTGTATAATAATGAAATGCCTACATGTGGTAAGTAAGGTAAGCAACCTGTACCAGGAAAGGCTGTGACATGTCAGGATCATTGGTGTGACAAAATAACCCTACTAAATGAAGTCAGCAGGGGCTGCTAAAGAATCGAAGCCTGAAGACCACTATCAAAAGGCCACAGCCCCAATTTTGTCTATAAAAAAAGTCAGAAGGGAAGCAGGAGCCAATGCCTTCTGAACGAAAACTGCAACCAATACTAAAGTGAAAAAAAGAAAGGTGGGACTGACCTAGGTCAGCATTTGTCTGAGATCAAGTGTGGGTTTCTAAAGAATGGTCTAGTCCTACAATGTAGCCCAGTGCTTCTTGTTCTGACCACTGCCAAGTTTAGGAGATGAAACTATTAGCACTATGGCTGATCAAGATGTGGGAGATCCATGTAGCACCTTCAGCAATGGAAGACCCATTACAAATGCCTGGATGCTCTGGTATGCAAGAAGGCAGCTTGTTTTGGACAGACTGAGTTGAAGCTGGTAAGATGATGGAGTCATTCTTAGGTGCAAGGCTTTGTTATGATTTTTTTTCTTACCGTCCAGCATTAGTAAATTTACTGAGACATGAAAGCAGTTTAAGGCAAGACATTTATTGTTTAGAATAGAATGGCAGCAAACTGAGATTACACACAAACAAAATCATGCTAAATCTAAGACTAACTAACATGTGTCCATTGTTATAAGAAAGTCCTACATTGCAAAGTATATAAAGAAAGGGATTGTGTCTAGATTTAGGCATATCATAGTCCCCCTTTGCTCAGCCTTCATTTGGCCAGTCATTGAATATAATTTCTCTTTGGCATGTATCTGTTCAGAGATATGCAACAACTGGCATGCCCAGAAAGATACCTTACTAAAAGGATACAGGGCTGAAATATGTCTTACATGGACTGACCCAAAGCCCTGACATTACACTCGATATCCTACAGACTGCTAAGAGGTGACCTGTGTCTGGCATACAAGGCATCCTCAGACTCAATACTGATGCATTTACTGCACAACAGCAAGTCAAACAGCATCAGGAACACTTGGTCTAGGGATTTAAACCTCTTCTGCAACATTAACAGAATGGTTTGGAGGGACAGGTACTGCTGCTCTGGAACAGACTCCTCATCCACATAAAACAAAGTTAATTCCTGCCCATAGTCAAGCACAACTTGGATCTATGGGTGGGAAACAGAAAATTTACCCCAGGACTGCATCCTGTACTACTAATGGACAGAGGCAGCTTCTAAATGCTTTATCCCATGCATGGATCCCCTCAAATTATCTATGGTATGATCCCAGTTATTGTCAATAGGGGTAATACATAATTACAGACCATGGGATGGGTAAGGCTAGTCTTTAACAAAATGGGATATGTTCATTTGAGCACAAAAAGGGAACTTAACAGGCTTCAAATAGCCCACAAGGGCTGATAGCCTAATACTTACCTATTAACTAACATGACAGACTTAAGTACAAAAAACAAGATACAGACTAGCCTCACATGATACCTTTTGGAAAATACTTTTAAATTATACTGTATATCTTTAACTGACAGCAGAAGAGTACAATTATTATTCAGAACCTGTCAATATTGTTACACTTTTGCATACTTTTATGCACTGTTTTGCTTTCTCACAGTTATATTTGCAATACTGTTTTTATACAAACAAGGCTGCATTTATTTCAGAATTTGTAACAAAGCAAGGACAGACTATAAAATGATATTCTTTACGTTTCAATTGCTTTTTAAGGCAATCAATGTTTTACACCTATATACATACACACACACACACACACACACACACACACACACACACACACACACACACACATAAATAACATTTTTATTTAAAGTTGCAACACACAGCTGCTGTACCCATGCCTCACAAAATACAAACATGTTTTTGGTCTAAAATACAAAAATCCATTTTGACAATTGTAACGTCTACATTTATCTTACTACAGAATTCATTTTGACGCTTATATTTTTAATAGTTTAATATATACATAACAGCCTTTTGTGATTAGGAAGAAGACTGAGGCAGCCTACATGGCTTGTTGGTATCCTTTACCTACAGCCTGCTTTTGACATTCTGTGCTATACAGGCAAAAGAAGGAAAAGTAAGATTTACAGGGTGTCCTTGGTCTTGTACCCAATTCCAGCCAAAAGCTTTTCATCAATCAATAACATTTGTCATAGAATAAACATTATATGTCATGCTGTGAGCAGAACCTAAACAATTACAAAGTATGGGCATCGGTGAAGGCTGTTTTTAACAGGGATACTTCCTGCCTAGTACCTCCATAATCAACTTACGTAAAAATGAACTTCAAAAAAGAAGAAAAAAATGAAAGGAAGGAAACCCTCTAAACACACTGAGTGTAGCCCTACAAAGGTGAGAAAGAACAAGAGCTGTTTAAGGACATAGCAGATAACACCAAACAGTGTCAGTTATGATCAATGAAAGAAAAGAGGACTGCCTAGTAAGCTCTGGTACCTAAAGGTTCAAGTTCTTAAATATGTTTTCATGCTGCAACAGCATCATGAAGTAAAATCAAATGTACTGGAAAATCATGAAGTAAAATCAAATGTACTGGAAAATCATGAAGTAAAATCAAATGTACTGGAAAATCATGCATATAAATATATGCATCAGTGAAGACTCACTGATCTAGATTCTTTCTGGAAGAATCCCATAACTTTAACATCCAAAAGATGGTGGTAAACAATGGTAAAATAACACTGCCAAGGACAATACAATGCCACAGGTAAACATGACAGTACTGTTTTAAGTATTCGCAGGGAAATGGAAGCAGATTCATAACAGTAAAGAGAGGGACACATAGCACAAACAGCAGTAAAGTTCAGAATGGGGGGGGGGATGAAGCACTTCTAGAAACAAAGGTAAATGATACTCAATTTTCAGTGTCTTACAATATATTAACATAACAGGACTCAAAGAAAGGAAAGCTGTAAATAAATGTCTCTGAAAGGGTAATGAGAGAAACAGATTTATTCACTTATCCATTTACTCACTTGTTAACTCATTTAATCCTGAACAGCAGGAGGCTAATTAACACTTTTACTTTCTAAAATCTTCTAAGCCAGGAAACAACTTGCTTCCTGAGAGCTTTTCTTCAAAATCCTCTACTAAAACCACACCATTAGATTTATATCTGATAAATGGTGTGAGCTACAAAAAATGTAAAACATGATAGCACTTTGGTAGACAATTGGCTATACAATGGTGTTAGTATTAACGGTCTGTCTGTTGATGCTGATTTTATACAGCAGATTTATGGAAGCAAAGCTGTACTTTGTTTGCCAAAAATGTTGGTGTTGTGGTCAAAGAAAGGGTTATACCTCTATTAGTGTGCAGGACAGAGCTAATACACTGTTCACGTGTTCAGGAGCTTTCCATTGATTTACGTCAAGGGATGCTGACAGTGGTGCTGAAAACGCCGGAAGATGAGGGGAGGCAAAATGGGCACTCAGTGATCTAAATGGGCTTTTTTTAGCTTTACACTACCATAAGAGCAGTATATCTGTGACACAAGATGCATATAGTATAAATATGGGTTTTATCTGGAATGGCTGCACTGAAATTTCATAGAAACCTATGAAACATGCACATGAAGCTTCCTGCTAACCCAGATTAAATAATTAACCCTTGCCATAATACCATGCTTCTTATCACATTATCTTATTTAGGGCATGCGCCTATGTATATACCGTTTGACTTTATCAACTGTAACCAGTCTACTCTTTGGACCTCATGTGTAATTTTACAGTATAAAAGTGTGTCCATGTACTGCTTCCAATGAATATTCACTATATTTTGTTTTTTTTTACATTTATTTTGTGTGACTTTCTAATTAATAGTTCCAATGTCTTTGTAAATATCATTGTCTTTATGTTTTGTTTTTTTTTTTAAACTTGTGGAGCTTTTCTCCCCGGGCCTCCACTGAAAATGGACATGCATCCAGTTGGATTAGCCCGGTCAACAAATGTAAAATAAAATAAATAAATAAAATAAGCTAATGTTGTGACATCATGGTATGTGATCCAGAAGCCATACATTCAAAAGTTAAAAAGTGCAGTAGTGCTGTACCATGCTTTCCCCTGCCACACAGAGAGCAACCACCACAGAAGAGTGGTGGGAAGCTGTTAAACACTCCATTCACACTGTTAAACACTTTAGTCGGACTTTAGAAAAAAAGCCATATAAGACATTACTCTTTTGATGTGACTTTTGATTGCTGTTAATGCTCAAGTGTGTGACTAGAGCTTAACAGTACTATCAGGTACCTAATAAAAGCTTAATTATCTTTCTGATGTCAGACTGGTGGCTAACAAGCATGCATATTCCCCAAATTCAGAGCATAATCAAAGTGATGCATACACTATCCACTACAAGTCATTATCTTTCAAAAATAAGGCATAAAATGCATCACAAAATATCTAGATCCTGGCAACGTCCACAACTCAGGTTTTAGAAGTGGAGCTGGACACAGGATTATTGAGGGTTTCTGCCCTGGACCCACCTGTTCTACAATCGGTCCTGCTCAGAGGTGCGCACAGAAGGTTGCTATATCTTGTGTGGGTAGGGGGCAGGGGCTGGGAACTGTGAGATTACTTATTTTTAAACTTCTCCTTGGAATCAAACCACAGAGGGTGTGTACAGAAGGTCACTATAATTTGTTTGGGACTGGGAAAAGTGTGTCCTTTATTTCTCTAATTTTCCTCACAGTTAAACATCAGAGGTATGCACTGGTCACTGTGGCTTTTGTGGGGCTGTGACAGTGTGGCCATTATTTATTTAACTTTTCCCACAATCATACCTCAAATGTACGTGTACGTACACTATAGCATTTGTAAGGGTAGTGTACCATCTAGAAGCAACAGACTGGAATACATAGCTGTGATGTTTTTTTTCTCTTTTTTTTATCATGTTACTACATCCTGATTGTCAGATGGATACACAGATGGTAGCTGCATTGGGGGGTGAAGATGTAGGCTGCATGATGTATGACAGCAACAGCTTGAAATACATGTCTGAGGCCACTTACTCATTCACTTTCATGGCAGTCTAACACCACAGGGATGCACAGAAGGTAACTATCTTTTTTTGACCAAGATACATATTCTAAGATACGATTCATATAACTTTGCAAGCATTTATCTTCTCAGCATTTTTTTTGTCAACTTTGATCATTAGGCCTTGGTTCCAACTTATTTCTTTTTGAAAGAAAAAATAATACTGATTTTTTTAGTTAATCATGATTTCTGACAAGACCGTAATTTTAACAAAAGACTAGAGAAAATGGTCTAAAACACCTCACAGCATTTAAAACCCCAATCATTCTCCAGTCAGCTTAATTCTGTTATTTCCTCCACAGTTATTACACTGCAGCCTTGACCATTTAGGGAGTGAAGAAAGGATGCAAGAAGGACATGAAGAGGAAGAATAAATGTAGTTCTTGAGCCACCGTTTTTGTTCAGGCCATCTTTGGCTAAAATTTCTTTTTTTTATTTTTAAACTCTTAAATGCAGCTTAGAGCATCTAGAACCCAATGGCTTCTGGGAGCGGGGGTTGGGGCTGAGACATCTAGCTTAATTTGATTATTTCATCCTCAGTTATTATGGTGCAATAGTGGTCATTTGGGATACATTGAAACAATGCAGAAAAACTCTGAAGAATATAACAAAGTATAACAAGTACAAAGGGGTCATAGGTTTATAGGTTCATAGATTAGTACTAAGATAACTGCCCTTGCAAGCCATTTTAAGCCTAGCCAATTATTCCTTGTGAGATTCAAACCCTGAACCTTGTGTTTGTCAGGCAAACACCTTAACCATTAGGCCACCCTCCAACCCCCTGGAGTCATTTTCTTAGCATTTCATTTCACCAAAGGCCACAGACAAGATATTCAATACTACCAGGGACTGCCCCATTTAAGTACATCACACAGCTCATCAACAAAGTTTCTACTCTCCATAAGACATTTTATAGCACTGTAACACCTTGACAATAAAACACATGCAAGACGTTTAGTTTTGTCAGATTTCTGGTATACAACAACCCTTTTCATTGTACCCTTATTTACTACTATATATCATATACCTGGTTGCATACTAGTGTTAAACATGCCCTTTCAGATATACTACTCAAGCTGTTTAACATATGTTTAGCTATTGACTTTGTCCCTGAGGAGTGGTACACTGCAGTGGTGATGTCTCTTCATAAAGGTGGTCTTACATCTAACCTGAGTAGTTAAAACCCTGTCAGCTTTAAAAGCCTTATCTGCAAAACCATGGGGTGTATCATAACTAACCTCATAAACTCTAACTTGACTTGATCCCCAACAGTTTAGCTTTGTGAAGGGTAAAGCCTGTCTATTTAACCTGGTACCAACTGCTTAAATATACCACGCCAACCTGAAAGTATTGCTTTACTATGTAAACATGGAAATATGTCTTGTTTGTTCATAACTTTTGGTAAACACTTCTTACTTAATGCCAGCTCTGCATGTCCCATGCTGACAATTTAGCTACCATGCTGATCAGATTGTGTCAGCTTGTAAATGCCATCTTGCTGCCTTAGTTTTATAAATATACTATTATCAGTTCTTTAGAAATTAGACATTGAAAACAGTGATGAGTATATATTTTTTTCAGGAGTACATAGAAGTCTCCTGTTAAATGACAGTATACACTTACAGGACACACAGAAACTCTCCTTTCCTGATTACTATACTCTTATAGAAAGCAATGAATTAATCAGATAAGTAGGCTGCCCTAATAAGGGATTTTGTTTTCAGTCACAGCCTATAAGATCAGGTAAAAAACAGAGCAATGGACATGGCTTACCTCTAAGTGAGGTGTTCATTACACATTTTTGTTTGCTTCCCTCCCAAAACCTTACTCAAGTTCTCTATCTTCACCCAGTTAGTTCATTCATTGTGGTGTGGTGGAATGCATGCTTGATATTCCCAGGCCAGGTGAGAGCCCTACAGCTCATTTGTTCCTGGGCATTTCAGTTGTCCCACTGTTCCAACGCAAGATTTGGGTGGTAAGAAGATTTGTGTGGTAGGAAGCAGGCCAGTTTACTCGTTCTAAAGGACAGCCTAACTTCTTCCCAAGGGAGACCCCCCTGACACTTTGATGGCCCTTCCACACCCACAATCACTGCCGAGTGGAAGTGTGTTTCCACATGCCAGTTTCCCTTTAGCTGCGTAATACAAATGTACTAATGGTAGCATGGGCTCAGGCAACTCAGAACTCCATCAGGTGAACACCAAGTACACATGCTAGGTGTCACTTGTGTGGTGAAGCCGCAGCCCCCCCCCCCCTTTAAGATGGATGAGCCAGCAGCAGACTCTAATTTTCATCAACCCCAACCAGCTCCTACAAGCAACCAAGCAGCTAATCAAACTCAAGTCACCTTCAACATAGTCAGGGTTTTATCCCTCCATGCTATGGAGCTGGCCTAAGTGTTCATTACATTTACGAAAGGCCTCTGAAATAGCTTTTCAGCCTGAGAACACAAAAAATATAATGAATGACATAAGAAGAAGGTAAAATGAAGAGTTTAAAATATGAGTTAAATACACTTTGCTCTGTGGGAAGAAATGTAATCGGAATCCTAAACACACAGTAGAACAAATCCTCAACGTCTTTAAAAGCACATGTATACATAAATATTAGCTAGATACACACACACACATATACATACGTACATATGTATGTGGGTTAACTATACACATACACATATACATACATGTGTCATTTTATATATGTATCTGAAGGTTGGGCATCGGGCTGGCAACTCGACACTGGAAAACTCCACTGCCAATCAATAGCAGACCTGTCATCTGCTGTGGCAACCCCTAACCAGGAAAAAACGAAAGTCTATGTAGGTGTATGCATGTCATCCATCTTATCCTGTTGAGAACAAATAAGGATTTTGGGAAGAGGATTGTGCTGGGCTAGAATAAGCACCACTGAATGATTAGGCAGTCAGCTGTTCCATGTTGTAAAATTGGCCTGACAGTGTAACAAAAGTAAGAAGCACTTTATATTTTATTGAGGCTGAATGCTATATATCTGCTACAGTACTGTTTGTGTGAGACTACTGTGCACTTTAAAGAAGAGCTTCTTTTTCCTTCAGTGTTGTGCAATTACAGGTTTGGTACACAGAAGTACGATTTTTCAGCTTGAGAGCAAGGGAAATATAATGAATAGCATACAAAGTAGCGCAGACTGATTCCACTTTGTGGATGGCTTGTAGGAATACTGTGTGTTTGATCAGTTGGGATCTAGCATTTTTTTAAGTGATCATTCATAGGGAAAGCCACCTACTGACAAGGCCTTAAACAAAAACTTCTCCAGAGTGACATACAAGAAAGGCAGACCAATAGAAGCATCTGGAATGGAGCACGGTCTGCAGGGAAAAACCTATAAGGGGAGAGTGGATGGCACATGATGTACAACTTGAAAGAGCCACACTACTAAACAGAGGCTCACCTTGTTTCTGAAAAAAAGAAAATTCTATAAAATGAAAAATAATGGCATACGAAAGGCTCAGATATCACAGACACAGCACCCATTTGCAGAAGTAGTAGTGGGTACCAAGAATACCATATTACAGTGTGATACATAGAAACCAAAACTGTAAAGCAGATTAAGAAAGCACAGAATGGAAAGCAAAACATTTTGAGGGAATGAATTGGCTTTTCAGGAGCTAGACTTGCATGGGGAATGAATCAGCTAGGTCAGGGGTTTCAGATTCACATGGCCACAATGCCCTTCACATGAGGATGAGTTTTTTCACCCAAGGGCCAGCTGTCTGGCAGAAGTTTGTGGTATTAGTCAGCAACACATACACTATGTTTGATCCCAAAACTGCTAGCAGTACAATACGTACACTACAATCAAGATTGCAGATGGTTTCCTAGAAAGGTCCCTTGATCTTGGAGTTAGTAAATATAAGTAGCAGGACCTGATCAGTGAAAGGGGACAAAGCCTTCATGCAAAAAGCACTTTTTTAAATGGGATTGCTAGTTTCAGCTTTTGATGTTTAATATGCTTAGTCACATTTTTGTGATTACACTTTTTAGCACTGATCACGACTGCCATAATCGTCTGTCATGAAGACACGAGGCCATGGGACATCACAATACAATTTGCATACCTTCAGTTTATTAAATGCAAGAAAAACAACTGGAAACGTCACTAAAAAGGACAAATAAACTGTGTTTTAGTTGTATTAAAAAAGCAAAATATTTATGTTTTTATATACTATGTATTTGCTCCTTCTGAGATAAAGTCCAAAAGTGGACATTATGACTGAATATAAAAACATTTACATCAAAGATGTTGTGCAACTAAAATAATAAAGTAGCAGCTTGGAAGCCAAAACATGTATCTTCTCTTCACTGGGCTTCTAAAATAAAAAAACATTCTCTTCACAAACATACTGTCACACTTGACAGATGATGCATGTCTGGTTCAACCAGTACCAGCTCTTCAAATGAAATCAGCTTATTGTAGTTAGATCTATGACCCCCCCCCCCCCCCAGCTCTTCCACTGAAGAGCAAAAATAAAAAAATGAAGATGTTCCTTCTACTGGCACACCAACAGGTGGTCGGATCCATTCTGGTCCTGTTTCTCTGGATGTCCCCAACCCTCAATCAAGGCAAACTGTATTTAAAAAAATATTAAACTGTAGCAAACTGTTTATTACAAATGTAGCAAACAGTTGCTACAGGTTATACCCTGCTTGCACGGAGCACTACTGCACTCATGTTTTTGTTTTAAAAAATTTTCTTGTTAAACTGTAGCAAACTGATTGCTACTAAAGTAGCAAACAGTTGCTGCAGTTTATACCTTGCCTGCATGGAGTGCTACAGTGTTCAGGTTTTAGTTAAAAAAATAAATGTTTTTCTTTACTTTTAAACTGTAGCAAACTTGCAACAGTTTAGACCTCACACAGAGAGCTACAGCACTAAGGTTTGACTGCAAATGCAACACTACCTTTTAAAACAAGTACTGCATTGAAGACAGATCAGGATCGCTGATTGCACCCCACAACCTTCTGCACCTGGGGTAGTTGCCCCTCTGACCCCACTGTGGCTATGCTGCTGCCAGAGAAATGTGTGCCTTCTGAAAGGGTAAACCATCTTTGACTCTGAAAAGGTGATATAAATATAAAGGCTGCAAAGATATAATTCAGATTGTTGCTTAGACACATGCACTGCTTCCAACAACAAGCCATATAAATGTAAGTGCCCTGTACTTTCACACACAGCCTGGTCCTTTACAAAAAAAGATGGCAATTTTATGTGTACACTTTTGATGTCTAATAACGAAGAAAGTGAAAAAGTTAAATGTCCACAGTAAAATACTTCAACCTGTTGCTCACGGATACTGCTTTCCCCAACAACCCAAAAGTGATCCTATTATTGCCCTATGCTGTCCTATACAATCTGCCTTCCCAGCTCTCAGAAGATAGCCACTTTCGATGTGCCTGTCTGATGTTTGACTGAAATGAAAGAGAAAGAAAGAAAAGCCACATTATTGTACTTCAACACATTGCTCCCAGACACATACTTTTCCAATGCCCAGCACCCAATATCAATGCGCATCACATTTTGATTAGTTAACTGACCTTTGACTTCACACACAGACTGCCCCAATGTGGTGATCACCTCTGATGTGTGATCACTGTGAAAGCAACATAAATGCCGCAGTAATGTATTTCAATTTGATACTGTTATTCACAGCCACGTTCAAGCCCAATCACTATACAAGTACATAAAAAAGCCTCACTGTAGACAGTGTATACTGCAAGAGAAAAATCGCCCCTGAAGACATTTCAGGTACGTACTAAGAATGTTTGCTCTGAGCAACAAATATATAGTGCTTTCCCCTCAAAGGAATATGACATGGACTGGTGGCCATGTCGTGTTACTATGCAACAGGGAGGGTTCTACTACATCATTCATTTACTGATTACCCATATTATCACAATTAGAATAAAGTAGGTGACTGGAAAAAGAATGATGGAATGAAATGGCTCTGTGTTTTAGTTTCAGGACTGTGGAAATTGAATGAGACTTGAGCATTACTGTCTCATTTATTCAAGTCTTGTGGTAATAATCATCGTTGCCCATCTTTTCAGAATTCATTGCTTAATTAAAGAAAGTTTGTGGAAAGAAAATTGATTTGATTAGATTGAATTCGAAGTCAAAATAATTTAACGTTCTGTATTGGCCAACTGCTGTGGATTTCATACAGAAATTTGAAGAATGAATCATCAGTTTTACCTTATAATTTCTCATTATATTTCATTTCTGATATAGGAGCCCTAAGTCTAATACAATAAAATGACAATGAAATTAATGATGAGGAATTACAGAGCACACAATTTACACAGTGTACATAATCGCTAGATTTGTTTTAAGATGTATATTGTTATAATCAATTTTTTGATATTACTGTATTAATGCTTATTATGACAAACTGTAACATTTACTTAATGTTTGAATTTAAAGCTGCCTGTCGGGCGCTAGAATCCGCCACATAACGCAAGCACTCAGGTCTCTCAACAGCAGGTACAAATATGACTCAGTCATTGTCCACGCTGGTGTAAACGACCTGAGACGTACCTCCTTGGACTACATGAAAAGAGACATTGAGGAGCTCTCTGATTATGTAGCCCAGGCAGGTATGACCCTGACCTTGAGCAGTATCCTACCTTCACCAAGAATGATGCCACAATACAGAGATAAGATGATCAGCTTTAACAATTGGCTTAAACACTGGTGTCATTCAAAGGGGATCCAGTATCTGTCTGCCTGGGATGACATGCTGGACAAGCCACGCTGCTTCGCAAGGGACGGCTTGCACCTGTCACCCTGGGATTCGGATATTGGCAAAGGCTCTTGCCACCCCATAGTGCCTTTTTAGGCAAGGCTCAAATTCTAAACCTACCACCCTAGAACACAAAAAGGAAAAAACTAAGGGTAATGCTGCTCAATGCCAGAAGTCTAAATCTCAAAATGCACGCACTCGAGGCCCTTCTCAGTATGGAGAACATCGATGTCTGTGCTGTGACAGAAACCTGGTTCAAGGCTCCTGAGAGCACCCCAGCGCTATCAGGTTTTACCTCATATCATGCGTTCCGCCCCAAAATCCGGACAATACCAAGAAAGGAGGGTATCCATATTCATCAAGGACACCCACACCTCAAGACTGGTGGCAACGCACGATGCATCGGAGACCATCCAGGTGCAATTAACCATAGGCAAGACTGCTCTGCAAATTGTAGCATGTTACAGGCCACCCTCACAAACTCAGGAAACTCACATGGCCTTCCTGAAAACACTAGAGGGATAAATGTATCACCAAACACCATCATACTAGGTGACTTCAATTACCCTAATATAGACTGGGAACACTACTCAAGCCCAAACACCCTAGCCCAAAAGTTCCTGGAATTCATAAACTCAAATGCCATGGAACAACTAGTCACCATCCCCACAAGAGGAGATAACATACTTGATCTCATCATCACGAACATGGGAGCACAATGTTCAACACCGAAGTATACCCCTCACTGGTGAGATCAGATCACAAACTAATCTCGCTGGAGGTCCTCATCCCACCCCCACCTGAAATAAAAAAGACCACAGTAAAGAACTTCTCAAAAGCCGACTTCACACTTCTAAAGACTAGTGTGGTCTCCTTTCAGGCCCCGAGCCATGGAAAACAATACTCAAGCCGCTGAATCACTTACAAACGCCTTCTACCAGCACCTGCAGGGCTGCATGGATAAGGCAATCCCAAGCAAAACAAAGACTCTTTGTACCAAAGGCAAGCATCCAGTCTGGTGGACCCCAGCCATAAACAAACTCTACAACAAAAGGAGGAAGCTACTACAAGATAGAGCAAAATCCTTAAAAGGTAAGACACCCTTGATCACTATAAGTGAAAAAGTAAGAGCTCTCATAAAATCATCCAAAGCAAATTTCGAGAGAAAAATAGCTAAAGACTCAAAAGACAATCATAAGGCCTTCTTTAGCTATGTTAGAAACCTAGGAGGAAACTCCCAGATATGCTCAGAACTAGTTCAAAATGATGTGAAGATTACTGATCCTACAGACATTGCCAACATACTGGCTGACAGGTTCAGTGCAAACTTCCCCCTCCCCCAAAAGGAGAGATATCTATACCAAATGAGTGCAGCCCCCAAACATCTCCAGTGCCCAAGTGAGAACTGCTCTCTCCAAAGCAAAAACACAGCATCCATGGGACCCGATGGTGTCCCCGGCTGTGTGCTCCACGAACTCAATGAGGAATTAAACCCACAGCTAGGACAACTGTTTAATCAAAGTCTTACCTCTGGATACGCACCCAGGAGTGGCGCACTGCAACTGTGGTCCCACTTCACAAAGGCGGTGCCTCCACAGACCCTGGAAATTACCGCCCATTAGCTTGACAAGCCTTATCTGCAAAGCCATGGAGAGGATCATAATGGACCTCATAAATAAAGACATAGGGAATTTGCAGACTTTGGATCCAACCCAGTTTGGCTTTGTCAAAGGCAGATCATGCCTTTTAAACTTGGTTGACTTTTCAAACAGTCACCAAAGCCATTGATGAGGGAAAGGCAGTCCATACAGCCTACCTCGATCTGGCTAAGGCCTTCGATACAATACCCCACTCGGGTATCATTGAAAACTCATCAGCTTAAATGTTAACCCATACATCACAAGATGGGTTGCAAACTGGCTGAGTGACAGAACCCACAGGGTCAGAGTTGCTGGCGCCATGTCAGACTCGAAGCCTGTCACAAGTGGTGTCCCACAGGGCTCAGTCCTGGGCCCACTCTTGTTTGGCATCTACTTTTCGGAAGTACAAGCAAACACAGGAGGGTTATGGCTGACAAAGTTTGCAGATGACTGCAAACTGAGCCATAGTAGAAAACACATCTGACACAGATATCCTTCAGAAGGGTCTCACAGAAATGGATAACTGGTGCCAGAGCCACGGCCTAAAGTTAAATGCCAAAAATGCATAGTCATACCCTTCGGGAAAAACAAGGTTACCCCTAGCTACCAAATAGGTGGCAATCCACTGAGCACAGAAGAAGTTATCAGGGACCTGGGGACCCAGGTTGATAGTAGTCTGTCATTCGACACCCATGTAGCTAAAGTAGTTAGGAAGTCCTTCTACATTGCCCACCTTATCATGAAGGGATTCTCATCTAGATCAAGGGAGGTCATAGTCTCCCTTTACTCATCACTCATCAGACCAATGATTGAGTACAATGCCCCATTCGAATGTATCTGACCCGACACTTGCAGCAGCTGGAGAGGCCACAAAAGTTCCTCACCAAAAGGATAAAGGGTCTCAAAATCTGTCCTATGCTGCCCGACTGAAAGAACTCCAGCTCTATTCAGTCGCCATCGCTTGCTCAGAGGTGACCTTGCCTAACATACAAGGCCATGTCAAACCCAGATTTGATGAATATGCTTCACCTCAAAAATCTAGATCCATCAGAGCCACAAGGGCGGAGACTTAAACCTCGACACGGCTATTAATAGGACGTGCTGGAGGGATAGATTCATCACCCAAAGACTCCCTATGCTGTGGAACAAAATCCCGGTACATGTGAGGCAGAGCACCTCGCTGGCCTTGTTCAAGAGAAATCTTGACCAATGGATGGGAGATCGCAGATATACCCCAGGAATTACCTCAGTGTCACTGCTCGACAGAGGCACAGCAAAATAATGGGTATAGTTCCCCATACTAAAGGGGTGGCGTAAGCCACAAAACAATGGGCTAGGCTTATAAATGCCCTCGGGCAGATAGCCTAGTATGAACCTATGAACCTATGAACCTATGTTTGTGTTACAATTTATCTGAAGTAAAATAAACTTGGTAAAAAAAAACTAGGCTGCTGTGAAAACTACTCACTCATGGGCTGGCAGTACCTTTCAAAGGGTAGTAAATACATACTTGGAACTATATCTGAGACCTTTGATCTATGTGGAGCAAGTAACATTCCTTAACTGCCTAAAATTCTTAGTTTTATGAAAACTGAAAATTAGCACTGAACTGAAGGGAGTCACAATGCAGTAACCTTACACCAAGGTAAAAGATGACTCTTCACTGCATTCCACAGCAATGGGAATGCAAACAAACATACCAAGATAATACAGACACAAACTATTCTGATAACAAAATGTCTGGAAAAGTCATGGTGGTAAAGGAAATTAAGCTGCCTACCTGCTCTCTACAGACTGTGTCTAACTGGTAAGAGGGATTCCTGGAGTTACTGCTTGTCTGTTTTTGCTATATTAGCTTAACAATACAGTTACCAGTTCTGTGCACTCCATCACCCAATTATACTCTATAAACAAAAGTTAAACACTTATTATGATAACATATTTGTAAGAAGTAGGTCCATTTTCAGTGAACAGCAAGACTAGATCCTGTGGGCATTAGGACCACTTGTCACATAAAGCTTTCTCAAGCTGACTCCCTCCTCCAGTCCTATTACACATCTCTCTACTTTGCTCTCCAATTCTTCTGGAAAAGCAAGATCTGTCACATTAATTATACAGATGCATTAATATGAGAGAGAGAGAGAGAGAGAGACAGAGCATAGAAGAAGTAGATGAAGCCTGTTCACCCCAAGCTAGAATAACAAAGACTGAAAAAGAGTTACAGAAAATGGACCTACTTCTTAAAGATCTGACACAGGGATAAGGACATAACTTTTGGAGTGGACAAAAAGTGGCTCATCTTATCTTTAGTAACTATCAGGACTGAGTCTCTAGCAAATCCACCCAAATTACCCTGGTCATGACAGTATCCATTTGTTACTGTAACCCTGAAGAATGACCTTGCAGTGTAAGTAGTCTGGAGATGGTATTTAGTGAAAATCAGATGACTGCAGTAGAGCTGTTAGCAACTGTACCTTCAGCAAAAATGCTGCTGATATAGCAGTGTTTTTTGTAAAGTGTACATTCAGAGTGACGGAAGGGGTTTTCCTCCTTTCAAATAACACTATATTGTTCAGTGTGCCAACCACCTAGAATGTTACTCTGCACATCTTGCTTCCATTTCCTTAGGAGTTTCTGGGGTCAAATAGTTGGCCATTGTTGTGAAAAGACTACCTAACTAAAATGCACTTGTCAAAGAATGCCCATACAATCGAATAAGTACTTGCCCTTGTTAGATTAAAGGAGGGATATTCTGGATGGTTGGTTTCCTGGTTTAAGTTAGTTTCAGTGGTCATAATGGTTTATAGGTTCATAGGTATGTACTAGGCTATCGGCCCAAGGGCCTAAGTAAGCCTAGCCAACAAGGTTCCCTGGCTTACGCCACCGAAAAAAGTTAATTTCCTGTGCCCCTGTCGAGCAGAGCCACAGAAGTGATCCCTGGGGTATATTTCCTATTTCCCATACACTCATCAAGATTTTCTTGAAGAGTGTTAATGAGAAACTTTGCTTGACATAGATGGGTAGCTTGTTCCAGAGTATAGGAAGTCTCTAGGACAGGAATCTATCCCTCCAGATGTCCTGTTTATTGTGGTGACAAGGTTTAGGTCCCTAGAGCTTGTAGCTCGGAGGGATTGGAATTTCTTTATGAATAGCATGTCCAACAGCTCTGGGTTTAACATAGCTTTATATTTTAGGCAGAGATCTCCTCGGAGTAGGCGATATGCTACAGAGTAAAGTTGGAGTTTTTTGAGACAGTCAGTGTAGGGCATCTGTTTGAGGCCAGTAATCCTCTTTGTGAGGTACTTCTGTTGCCTTTCCAGCTGCTGCAGATGTCTTGTGAGGTACATTCCAAAAGGGGCATTGTACTCTATAATGGGTATAATGAGTGCCGAGTAGAGGGGAACAATGACCTCTTTTTTCCTGGATGAGAGCCCTTTTGTGATGAGGTGTGCCACATAGAAGGATTTCCTGACTACTGTGGCGATGTGATTATCAAAGGAGAGACAGCTTTTACCTGCATAGATATGATTACAGGGACTCTGCATTCTTCCTGTATAGATATGGGCCCTTTAGGGGGTGAGAGGGGGTTAAAGTTAGCACTGAAACTATCTGCCAGGATGTTGGCAATAGCAGTTGGTTCTGTAACTTTCATGCCGTTGTGCTGTAACTCAGAGCAGATCTGGGTGTTGCCACTGAGATTCTTGACATAGCTATAGAATGCTTTGTGGTTGCCCTTAGAATCAGTGGTGATTTTGTTTTAGTAGCCAGCTTTGCAGGATCTTATAAGGAATCTCAGCTTCTTACTGAGGCTGACCAGGGAGCTCCTCCACTCGTGGGATTTTACTCTCTTTTGCAACAGTTTCTTCCTTCTACTGTAGAGTTTGTTTATGGCAGGAGACCACCAAATTGGCTTCCTTTTTTTGGAGGATAGCGTCTTGGTTCTGTTTGGGATAGCAATATCCATGCACTCATGCAAGTGCTTATAGAGTGCATTTGTATATGATTCAGCATTCGTAACTGTACTGTACATCTGCATGGGTGTCATGAAGTTCACCACTTCTATCTTAAGAAGCATGAAGTTGGCTTTGGAGAAATTTTGTACCATGGTTTCCTTAATGGTGGGTGGGGGCAGGATGCGGATATCTAGGGCGATTAGCTTATGGTCAGATCTGACCAACAAGGAGTTGACTTCAGGTGTGGAATACCGGTCACTCATGCTGGTAATGACTAGGTCTAGGATATTGTTGCCCCTGGTGGGGCTGTGGATAAGTTGATCCAGGGCATTGGAATTTATGAATTCCAGTAAGTGTTGAGTGAAGGAGTTGGTACACGAGTAGTTTTCCCAGTTAAAAGTGGGGTAGTTGAAATCGCCCATTATTAGGGTGTTTGGCTGAACCCTAACATTTTCCAGTACATCAAGAAATGAGGAGTGGGAATCCTGTTGCATGGCAGGGTATCTGTAGCAAGCTACAATTTGGATTGCAGTTTTGCCCAGAGTTAGTTGCACTTGGATAACCTTGGATGCATTATGCTGCGCAACTAGCCTGGAGGTGTGGATATCCTTAATGAACATGGACACACTTCCGTCTTCGGTGTTCTGGTCCAGGTTAGATGGCCGAAAAGTGTGGTATGAGTTATAGCCTGATAATGCAGGGGTGCTCTCTACAGCCTTGAGCCAGGTCTCAGTCACTGCACAGATAATTGGTGTTCTCCATTTTAAGGAGTGCCTTAAGTGAGTGCATTTTGAGATTTTGACTTCTAGCATTGAGTAGCATTACCCTCAGTTTTTGCTTGCCTGTCCCTGTTACGGTGGTGAATTTGTCATTTGAACCTTTCCTAAAAAGGCACTATAGGGGTGGCAAGACCCTTAGCCAGTATCCGGAATCCGAGGGGAAACAGGAGCAGGCCATCTCTGGCAAAGCATCGTGGTCCGTCGACCATGTCATCCCAGGTGGACAGATACTGGATCCTCTTAGAATGACACCAGAAGCTTAGCCAATTGTTGAAGTCAATCATTTTGTCCTTGTACTGCTGTATCATTCTGGGCAATGGCAGGATGCTACTCAGGGCTAAGGTCATACCTGCCTGGGCTACAAGATCGGAGGGCTGTTCCATGTCTCTTTTCATGTAGTCCAGGGAGGTACGTCTCAGGTCGTTCACACCAACATGACAATGACAGAGTCATATTTGTACTTGTTGTGGAGTGACCTGATTGTGTGGGTTATGTGGCGGATCCTGGCACCCGACAGGCAGCTGATAGTAACCTTCTCCTTGTTTAGCCTGGTGAGTGGGACATCAGTGTGCCTGACTATAGAGTCACCTATGACAGTGTGTTGGGTACGTTGTTTTGCCTTATGGGCTGCGGTTTGTTGGCACACTGAGTCTGTGGGCTACATGTCATTTGGGTTGTGTTGGGGGTGGAGGCTGCTTGCGTTTCTGTTTTGAGGTCTCTGTTGCTTGAGCAGATTATTATTGAGAGCCTCTGCGAATGTTTTTGTGTTTCTATGTGTGGACTTTGGTGGTGTAGGTTTAGTGGGACTATGTGATGAGTGTGGTGTGGTGCAAGTGTATGCCCTCTCCTCTTGACTGTAAAGTTCAGTCTTGGTTGGACAGCGCTTTACCTCCAGTTTGGCTAGATAAGTGCATCTCTCACAGGTTGTGGTGTTGGGTGGTAGGAGGAGAGGGTTGTCTGTGTACATGAGGCGATTGCTACATTGCCCCAAGATGCCCAGATTCATCTGATAGACAGGAGAGAACACTGGGAGCTGACCCTTGGACATGCCTGAATAAAAAATTACTTTCCTCTAGACAAGTGAAGAAACTGAGTATAAGAGCTGTTTTTCTCGGAGCAAGTGAGGAAATTAAGTACAAAAACTGTTTTCCTCTAGGTAAAGAGGAAGGTTGAGTGCTGTAGTAATTTGTAGCTTATTTAGTGCTAACAATAAGTTCTGAACAAGTGCTGAGCACGAATAAGCAAACTCAAGTGTTAAAACTAAGAATCTGTACCTGGATCTTGTGGTAGGTAGGCTACCTAGTGCTTACCACTCCCACTGATAAGCTAGAATGCTTCCCTCCAACACAGAAAGGCTTGTGGGGGGGGGGCACAGAAGACTCTGAGGAACACACCTTCCTTATGAAGACTAAATATGGAAGCTTTACTGACAAAGCCTGTAATGCTAAATTCTCCTTGCTGAACTTATGGCCACTAGGAAAAGGGTCTTCCATGATAGCAATTTTAGATCAGCAGTGACTGCTGTAAAAATTATCTACTGAAAATTCAAAAATTAGATACAGGTTCTGTGGTAGAACAAAGTCTCAGATTGGAAGAAGAGCTGCTGTTCTTCACTGAAGAAATAATGCAGAGTGGGCCCTAGAGTCAAAGAATGAGATTGCCAATAGGTTACAATTTAAATGCAGCGGTAGCTGAGAACTTTATCAAACTGGTCTGACAGATATTCCAATACTGCAGAAAGAAGTGCTGTTTTCACACCTTTGTACCTAAGCCTAGTTTGAAAAGCACACCCATTTGTCCTACGGGCTATTACGTTAGGCAGTTTCTTTGAGGACCTAAAAATATCAATCATCTTTTTTTGTGGGTTGCTCACTATGGATGTAATTGGGTAAGCCAAGAATAAAAATTCAGTCTGCCAAAACCAAGAAAATATATTCCAGAAGGGTAAAATCAAGTTTATGAACAGCATAAGTGGTGGTGGTGGGCCATCTTGTAGGTGCAACAGCAGTAACAGTAAATATCGGAGATATGCAGAAAGGGGCTGAGAGGGTTACTTTGACTTACTATGCTATGCCTTGTCCTTTTGAATCAAATAGGAGTACCAAGAGTAGTGGTAGGAATGTATGTAGAAGACCCCATTGCTATTGCTACAAAAGTCCCTCTCTCTTGTTCACAAGATAGGAGGTCAATTTGGACTACTGATTTCAATCTGTATTTCATGTCAAGGCAAAGAAGTCAATCAATGGCTGTCCTCATTTGTGAAAAATCTTGTTTACTGTATTATGGCTTAACAATCATTGATGATGAGGAAGGAGGCACTTCCTAAAGCTTGTCATTCAAGAAATGGGCTTCTTCTAAAAAAATCAGCCTGCCTCCAAAAAGCATTTCTGTGAACAGCTTACTTCTGCAAAGACATGGCTTCTCTGCAGAATAGGTTTGCATGTAATCCCACTTGCCTGTTGATACTCCACATTACTGCCATGTTGTCTGTATGGACTGCAGTGGTCTCATGCTGTGGGCAGTTCCAAAAGGCCATCAACATACACTGCAATCCTCTCTGCCAGGGTCTGTGAACCTTATATTGTCTGTCCTTGATAATATTCCCTCTGGCCAGACATATATGTGCTAAATGTGCACCTAGGGGCACCAGGGGCTTGTCCACAACAAGATTTTTGGAAAAAAACATACAATCTAGGTCTCGCATATTCTGCCATTGCAGGTGGGCTGGGACAGAGGCATTTTGCTTCCATGGCATGTATAGCTGCCACTGCAGTATTCTCACATATAACCAGGCATGCCACACCAATAAAATAGTTGCTGCCATATTCCACAGCAAGTTGTGTGGAAGCAAAGAGGTCTGCAAGATGGCTTGTAGCTCATAGGTTTTCTCCACTGGAAGGAAAGCTCTACAAACAGTAGGGACAAGGTACATACTATAAAGATAATAAACTTAGAAAGTTGCAACTGGGACTTTGAAAGGTTCACTGCCATTTTGAGAGAGTGCATCAACCAGATCAGAGACTCCCTTTGTTGAATCAGCTTATCTATAGAAGCTGCAGCAAGGAACGGTCATCCAAGTATAGGAAGATCTTGATCCCATATAGTCCCTGGTGGGTTGAAAATACTGTCAAGCAGTTGGGGAACTCCCTAAGTGCTGTAATGAGACCAAAGAACAGGTTCTTGAATTCATGAAAATCAACATCAGTCCTGAAGCAATGAAATTTCCAGCACTTCTTGGTGATTTTAATGTAGAAGTGGTGTCCACAAGTCCTAAAAGCACATCCAATCTCCTTGCAATAAGCATGATAAAATATTTTGTACAGAGACCATATGGAACTTTTCTTCTAGGACATATTGGCTTAGGCCACCAAAATCCAACATGGATCCAATGTTCTATAATTCTTCTGGAATATATTGGTTTAGGCCAGTGAGTTCCAACGTGGGTCTGATATAGTACAGTTTCGTACCTACCATAAATGTAGATGTTCGAGTGTATATACTGCTGCAGTCATCACACTTGGGGTATCCTGCCGTCAGGCGGTCCCGCAGTCGGCCGAATCCCAAAGTCTTGGTCAGGCGTCGGTTGTCGTTGCTTCTTCCCTGACGTCAGTGCGACAGAGGGATAAAAGAGGCAGCCAACGCCATTTTCTTCAGTTTTTCTTGCCCCAGATGTCAGGTGCCCCCAACTAGGAAGGCAATACAAATAACTATGCAAAAATACCTTAGTAGATAAACAATAGTACTAGCTGTTAGCAAATACACCATATAGACATGCATCCAATAGATTGATGTACATGGAATTATAACTAACACCCCGGTATGTAGACGGGATGGTGGGAGGGTAACCTGGACTGCAGCAGTATATACACTCAAACATCTACATTTATGGTAGGTACAAAACTGTACTATGTTCATCGTGTTATACTGCTGCAGTCATCACACTTGGATTGAATCCCAAAGCTATGGATGGGTGGCTGGTACTAAACTGGGTTAGGTGAAGCTAGGATGCCCTGCGGAACTGCAGTGGCAAAACCAGCTCTGGTTTTTGAGTATAATGGAAGGTAGTAGTGCTTGGTAAAGGTGTGCACTGAACTCCAAGTAGCTGCCTCCAGAATGTCCTTGGTTGGAACCCCCCTGAGAAAGGCTGCTGAGTTTGTTGAAGCCCTGGTAGAATGGGACCTAATATTAACAGGCACTGCTTTCCCATGGTGTGAGTAGCAAAAGCGGATACAATGTGCTATCCATTTGGAGATGGTCTGTTTTGAAATAGCCTTTCCTTGTGAACCTGCAGCATAGGATACAAAGAGTTGGCCGTTTTTCTGAAGGTTTTTGTCTTATCTAAATAGTAACGTAGCTGTCTGTGAATGTCCAAAGAGTGAAGGAGTCTTTCTCCTTTATTCTGGGGGTTTGGATAAAAGGTGGGTAAATGAATGGTCTGATTCAAAGCCACACTGGATACTACCTTTGGCATAAAGATAGGGTTAGTTTGTAAAAAGACTGTGTCCTGATGGAAAATGATGAAAGGTTCCACTGCCATAAGTGCCTGTAGTTCTGAGACCCTGCATGCTGAGGTGATAGCCAGCAACAGAGCTGTTTTCCATGACAAGTATTGTAGTTCTGCTGAGAAGGCTGGTTCGAAAGGAGGCAGTGTTAATTTTTCTAAAACGAAGTTGAGGTCCCAAGCTGGCGTTGGGGGTTTTCTGGGGGGTCTTATATTCTTAGCCCCTCTGAGAAGCTGTCTTAGTAAAGGGTGTGAGAATATGGGAGGATCTGTATTATATTGAGCTGAAATGGCTGAAGCATGGATCTTAATGGATGAGAAAGAAAGGCCTTTGTGTAGCATCTCAGTTAAGTATTGCAGTATTTGAGGAATGTTTGGTATCCAAGGATTTTGGCCTTTAGCCTGGTTCCATGCACAAAATCTTTTCCATTTGTCTGAGTAAGTTTTTCTGGTGCTGGGCCTCCTGGCCTCCAAAATGATATTCAGGACGTCCTTTGAGAGAAGTGTTGATTGATAATTCAAGGTATTCTCCATGCAGCTAAATTTAAAGTCCTGAGCTGACTGTGAAGGATCTGAGAGTTTTGCTGAGTCAACAGAAGTGGGAATTGAGGTAAGATCCATGGAGGGCTGCGAGTCAAGGTCCTTAGTAATGGGTACCAGTGCTGACGTGGCCAGTCCAGAGCAATGAGGATCATTTGTGGTCTCTCTGATCTGACTTTCAGTAATACCTTGGTCAAGAGAGGTAGTGGTGAGAAGGCATAGACTGTCAATGCTGTCCAATTGAATGATAGGGCGTCCACTTTCCAGGCTAGGGAATGATAAGTCCTTGTGCAAAACTTCTGTAGTTGGCAATTGTTGGGGGAGGCAAATAGATCTATGTCTGGGCGGCCCCACCTTTGAGTTATCATTGAAAATGCTTGTGGGTGTAGTCTCCACTCATGAGGATCTGCCAAATTTCTGCTTAATTCATCTGCCAATATGTTTTCCTTTCCTGGCAGGAATTGTGCTTGCAGCTGTACTTGGTAAGTCAATGCTGTGTTCCACAAGGTCATTGCCTGTCTGCATAAAGGGTAGGAGTGTGTTCCTCTCTGTTTGTTTATGTACCACATAACTGTGGTGTTGTCTGTCCTTATTAGTAGTTGTCCTGGATGCAAGAGGTCCTTGAAGGCTGTCAATGCATTTTGCACAGCTAGCATCTCCTTTTGGTTGATGTGTAGATGCATTTGTTTTGCAGACCATTTGCCCTGTATGCACTGTCCTGCCATGTGTGCTCCTCAGGCGTAGTCTGAAGAATCTGTTGTCATAGTTTGGTTTGCTGGAGGTAAGACAAAAGGAAGACCCTTGTTTATTTGACATGCTTGAGCCCATCATAGGAACTCTTTTTGAAGGCAGGGAATGAGAGGTATACTTGTTTCGAGGCTGTGCCTATGTTGAGTCCATACACTTTTCAGGTACCATTGTAATTTCCTCATATGCAGCTTTGCATGTGGAATTAGTTGAATGCAGGATGCCATGAACCCCAATGCCTGCAGGATTTTCCTTGCAGTGAGCTGGGTAAAAGTTGCCATCTTTTTGAAGTATTGAGTCAGTTGTTTTTGTTTGTCTGGCGTGAGATAAGCCATCTGGGCCATTGTATTTAAGCTGGCACCCAGGAATATTATGTCTTGTGAGGGTATTAGCTTTGACTTCTTTTTGTTTACTGTGTACCCTAGGCAACTTAGCAGCTTTGTTACAAATGCCAGATGCTGTAATAGAATGGCCTTGCTGTCCGCTTGGATCAGGCAGTCGTCCAGATATGGATAAATTTGTATTCCTCATTGTCTGCAGTATGCAATTACTGATGCCAGGCATTTCGTAAATACTCTGGGCGCAGTAGATAAGCCAAAGGGCAATGCAGAGAATCGATAATGCGTTGTACCTGCCAAAAATCTGAGGTATCTTCTGCAATCTTGTCTGATAGGGACATGCAGGTATGCCTCTTTGCCCAGCATGGGAAGAAGCTGCTGTAGTGTGAGCATTTTGAATTTGGGTACCGCCAGGTATGTGTTTAGAACTGAGAGGTCTAAAATGGGTCTCCAGGCTTTGTCTTTTCTTGGTACTAGAAATAGTCTTGAGTAAAAACCTTGACCTTGCTCCTTGGTAGGTACCTTTTGAATTGCTTTCATATCCATGAGAGCTGAAATTTGCATTTGTGCCTCTGCCCATTGGTTTGGAGGCAGATTTGGCATGCCTCTCATCCGTGGTAAAGTTTGAAAATGAAATCTGTAGCCTCGGGTAATAATATCCAGAACCCATTTGTCCTTTGTTATGATGCGCCAATTTTGTGGAAATAGAGCCAGTTTTCCTCCCAAAGGTGCTGCCAGGGCAATTTTGCTTGGCAGGCGAAGAGGGAAGTCATTGTGTTCATTTCCTGAAGGGTTGAGATCTTTCGTCTCCACCTCTTTGAGTTGCTGTATGCCATTGTCTAGGCCTGAAAGAACCTTGTGGCTGGCCTCTGCCCCTTGGGCGTCTGTACCTACCCCTTTGGGGTCTGTCTGATGCAGGAAAGGACCAGTTTTTTGATGGCCAGTTTCTGCTGAAACGAGGAGGTTGTACCTGTAAAAAATCTTTAACTGTCTGCATAGATTTTGCCTTTTCTTCCATTTTCTTTAAAACTTCCTCTGCTTTGACACCAAATAACACATATTTCTGCAATGGAGCATCCAATAACTTTGCTTTGACATGTTCTGGTAAGGCTTGCTCTTTTAGCCAAGCATGTCTACGTATTACAGATCCTGTGACAGCTGCTCTACAAGAGGCTTCCAATGAATCAAAACCACACTGTAAGGTATGCTTTCCCACCTGTTCTGCTGCATGCAGCAAATAATGCATCTCTTTGAAATCAGGTTGATCTGTTTGAGGGATCATTTTCTGCTTTAACTGTGTAATCAAGCACTGCTGGTATTTTAGCATGTGGAATTGGCAGTTTAAGGCCCTCATGGCCAAAGTGGCAGACGTATACACTTTCTTCCCCCATCTTTCTAATGCTCTGGAATCTCTTTCAGAAGGTAGTGGATTCTTAGCAGTAGAGGCCTTAACCCCTTTGGGACCCTGGAAAATGGTTTTGGGGTCTGCAACAGGGCTTTTATATAGAAACTTATTAGAATCAGTAACTCGGTAGTATCTGTCTGGTTTAGCTGGTGCAGGAGGTAAGGAATCTGGGTTTAGACTAGATTCGGTGTAAACATCATCCAAAATGTCTACATCTGGAGGAATTGCAAGGGGTCTATGCTGTGGGAGAAGAAGAAACTCACGGAGTCTTTTCTTAGAGTCAGAGTAATCTTGGCCTTCCCAGTGGAAGTGTTCCCTCATGGTGTGTAAAGTTTCCCCAAAAGAGTAGTCTTCAGGGGGGAGACAGAGGGAATGGACTCTTCAGCATCTGAGTCTTCATAAGGAGGGAAGGAATAATCCTGGTCCTCAGAATTAGCTGAGGAAATGGATGCTTGGTCAGAGGAAGAATAATCTTCCTCCAGTCTAGGCCTTTTGTCAGGAGGGGGTTGTGAACCCCTGATAAGGGTAACTAAATCCTCAGCCATCTTAAGCATCTGTTTTTTAGGCATAGGGGCCTGTGGGGGAGTCTGTGGACCCGGTTTCCTAACTTTTAACGGGGCTTTAGGTTTAGCATAAGACTTAATAGAGATAGTTGTCGGTTTGAAGACACCTTCAGAAACCAAAGGCCTGTCCAAAATCTCCAGATCACCGTCAGGGTTGGTGTCCGAGGGGTGAGATGGAACCGGCTTCTGAGGCCCAGCTGATTCGGTCTGGGAGGCCATCAGAATTTCTAATTCAGCGGTAGTCAGGGGCTGCGTGGGCGCCTCGCTGAAAACTGGAGAACCGGCGGCAGGCCTTGCTGAGGCCTCGGTATCTGGTCTTGGCCTTGGTTGCCTGTCCTTATCCTTGCGTTTTTTAATCATTGCTGATGTCGGTTGCTCTGACGACATGCTATAGTTAAATTTTCTGCCAAAATAATGTCGGGCGAAATCTGCCCGACGCTTGATTGTACGTTTGTTGAACCTAGCACAAAACCGACAACCAGAGACGTCGTGGTCTGGGCCTAGGCAAAGAATACAATAAGAATGAAAATCCTTATGAGGTATTTGCTTCCCACAAGAAATGCAATTATTAACTTTGTCTGACATCGGTCTGAGGCAAGAAAAGTTTCCCTAACGGGGTACTTAGCTTTAGAGAAGACTTCGGGCTGAAATTCGATTCGAAAATCTCAGGAGCTAGCCGACCGGCACTTGCGAACTGCTTCTGCTTCGGGCACCGCACGGCAAGAAAGACTGAAGAAAATGGCGTCGGCTGCCTCTTTTATCCCCCTGTCACACTGATGTCAGGGAAGAAGCGACGACAACCGACGCCGGACCAAGACTTTGAGATTCGGCCGACTGCGGGACCGCCTGACGGCAGGATAACCCAAGTGTGATGACTGCAGCAGTATAACACGATGAACATCCTATGTTTCCTTCAAAACTAAAAAAGAATCTGGGCAGTTCTTACCGTCAGATCTGGTGGGATACTCCAGATGACTCTTTCTTGCAAGAGATTAAATATTCTTTGCCTTGCCTTGCTACTGATTTATGATGGCTGTGACATCTGGAAAAGACTTTAGTGGGATAAGGTAGGGCATTCAGGAATCAAAATCAGTCAAGCAAATGTGAAAGTCTTCGAGAATGCTGCTGACTGCCCTGTGGCTGACTGTAGCTGCCTGGAGAACAAGTTAATTTACCCTCATTATGGATGACCATGCTGGAAGCTGCCTTCCTGAACATGGCCTATGTCAGTATCCCCCTATTTGTGCTGCTGTGGGGCATGCCTGAACTATGTTTTATGTTGGCTGCTATGAGTTATACTATATTAATACTGTGGAGGCTGGAATTCAGTCCCACAGCCTTGAGGGCCTTGATCTGCTCCTCCATGTCCCTGGTGTGCCTTTTTACATCTTCAGCTAACAGAAAGGGTCATGTAAAAGGGACATTCAATAATATTGCTTTTGTATCCTCAATACAATCTGCTGATCTGAGCCAGGATTGCCATTTATGGCAGTGCCAACACCTTCAGCTCTAGCAACACTTTCAGATGAATTATAAATGATACAGACCACATGGCTGGCTGGATTAGTGGAAGTGGCTTGACTGCTGGCCCACCTCTCATTGCCTTATGATCTTTTTGAGGCCCATTCCTACATTACGTGAAATATTTTGTCTGGCAACTCCCAAAGAAAATATTCATGTACAATGAGATAATTCAGTGCCCTGAAGAGGATACAAATATGCCTGACAAACTGATCCATTACCCTTCACTCCTTATCAGGGAATAAACAGCTGAGTACTGAGGGGTAACAGCATTTTTGAGGGCTGTTGGTGATCTGATCCAGCTTCAAGGTGTGCAGTCTCTGGGTGGAAATTAAGAATATTCTGTCAACCTTTTGTAAAACGGTGGCTACTATGTCCAGGTCATCCCATTCTACATTGGTAGCATCTTTTAATACATCCACCAAGGGAAGAACCATCCAGGATGACTACAGGGTAAACTGGCAAATCAGTTACAGTCTTCACTAGGATGAAAGAGTGGTGCCTGTAGGTCACCCCCTTTGCTTACATCATGTGCAAGTAACAACCAAATTTAGGATCACCAGGGGTGTCCCTGGATAAATGGCCCCTTGCTTCTCATCAAAGTCACTCACAATGGATACGGTGGAGATCAAAATAATTTCTCTTTTGTAAGTCTTTTTTGGCATTAGGAGAATGCTCCTGTGATTCTTAGTAGGAGAAGGGGGGTCTCTTGGGTATTGTTTTGACTCATGGAGACTGCTGCAGACTCACCTGTGTAACAGGTGTAGGTTTAAAAGAAACACAAGTCTCAAAGTCAGCAACCAGTGCCAACAAAGTCACTGTTGGCCTTGTATGCAGTTGAGATGGCACCAAAAGGAACTGGAACTGAGCCATCAATGGCTGTACCAGCAGCTGTATGGTTGGTACTGGCACTGAATCTACAGTTGCAGGTGCAGAATAAGACAGCATAAAATAATAGGCATTTCCAAGGATGGTGACCACTGAGGCTGTCCTGACTCCCAGGCATCTGGATATCAGGATGTTTGGCATCACTTAGATCGGTGCAGACGGTGCACAAGCAGGATTGTCCTGTACCACTGATGCAACTCTGATATCCTTACATCACTGTATAGGATGCTGGCACTGAATATAGGATTGGGAAGACTGATGCCACGTGTTGAAAAAAAAAATAGTACTAGTGTGGAATTCAAGGGTCTCAAAATGGGAGACAATGGGGCAATCAATTGTAACCTCTGGTAGCAGGTTTCAATGCCAGCAGTCTGAGAACTGGCATCAGTGAAAAGAAAACTGGAAAGTGTGCCAGAAGAGAACCAAAAAGTACTGTAGATACCGAGAGCACAAAACACAACCAATAACCAAAAGTAGTGCCTCAGCAACAGCAACACAAAAACCACACCAAATCTGAATCAAACATTGAGATACTTCAAATAAGTGTAATTTACTGAGCGCTTGTCTGAAATTAAGACTTCATCCGAAGATTCTGAACAGGAGTTTTGGCATGCTTATTATAGTAGTTTAAGGGCCAGAACACCAGAAGGAAAGAGGAGGCAAAAGATGCAACCAAAGACTGAAAAACACACCAGAAGCATAACATGGAATATACTGGGAAAAAATTCACTTACTGTAGTCTTACAATAAGGAACATCAAAGCAGAAGAGACAAAAACAGCTTATGACAGGTATTTCACAGAACTCACAACATGAGAGCACGTGTGTCTTGACTCACAACATGAGATCACGTGTGTCATGGCAATGAAGAACTGGACAGCAAGGATGAATGAAGAGACAGGGAGAGGGGGCATAACAGCCTGAGAAAGCTTAGATGCCAAGAAATCTTATACTTGGAGCGTGCAGTCCTAATGGTCACTGAAAACGGATCACTTCTTATCCAATCTTCTGTTATGGTCAGTCCCCTAGTACAGTAACAGCATGTATAACTATGTCACTGGTAACCAAAATCCAGTTAGCAGCTCAGACGAAGAAGGGACAACCATTGGAAGGAAGAATGAGTAGCTGAAGCCTGCTCACCTTCAAAGGGGGGGAATCCCACGTTGGGGTGACTCCTAGCTGTATCTACAAGTCAGCTCCCATTGCTTGTGCTTCTCGAACTGTGCAAAGCAGGAAGTCTGTCATGCATTCATGAGTTCACCCTCCATGGGTGGAATGAGCTGCAGTCATGAGTTCACTCACATGACTCCACTGTATGACATGTACATGTTACTGCAGTGAGACAGCAGGGCAAAAACTGCTGTCTTTCATACTAACAGATAAGCACTGTGGATTAATATTTTACATGAACTACTGGCTTACTGATGGCTGCACTTGCAGAATAAAATCAATTTTACCTTTATGTAGGACTTACTGCAACTGCATAACCTTATACTTACTGAATCTAAAGGGAAAACGTCCCACTAGACCACTGCAGTCTTGGCAAAGCCACATAACTAAACTCTTATAAAAACATTTGTTCCCAGTATTTTAAATAAATAGAATGGGTTTACTTCAGTTCTACCTATCAGAAAAAATAATGTGATCTTCCCAGAGTAAAGAAAAAAAAACTCACTGGATAGCACACCAATGATCCATGAGTTAAGTTTCAGAGACTGGACAACTGCCTTCACAATCATCCATCAGCAGACTGGCATAAACACTGCATTTAACAGTCTGCAGCTATACAATGTGCAGTACAGCAAGGCCTTTGCTCTGGAACTTGGCATGTAATTAAAGAGATTACTTACCACAAAATTACGAGTTTTTCCTTTCCGGCTTACTGAACTAAAGATAAGGGAATAATACACTCCCTTCACAGACTCCTGTTATGACAGCTTAATTACAACTGGTTACAGGCCACCAAGAATAGTAAATACAATACAATTTTGCCCCAAAAAATAAAGCAAGCCTGGGACAGAAACCACCACAAAACAGGCAAAAATTCAGTGCGACTGTTACATTATTATTCTTTACGTATTCCATTTAAATATACCTCTCAACTGTCCAGACGTTTGCAGACTGCCCATATTTTTGCCTATTTTTGGCCTGTCCCTCATTACACTTACGATTTTCTGACAAATCATTCAGGACTGCAGTCAATAAGGACAAGCATTTAAGTTTTAGACTTCAAATCCTTCAGAAAATGTAAGCTGACACAAAACATGTTATTCTAAATATACAGCAGCGACATTTAACATCTGTCCTTGATTTGGGGTCTTTGCCCCCCATTATTATTATTTTTGTTTTAGCTTTGTCTTAATTTCTTCAGCTAAGAGGTTCAGAAATGTGCCATTAAAGAATATGAACACAGGCAGCCATTCCTGAAGAAAGCATTAGGAACAAAAGAGCATGTGCCTTTGGTTCTATACATAGCCAACATTCTAATATATTTCTGCAGTAAAATCCTTTAGTCTCAAAGGATGCACTCAGGTGACACTAAAGTGTTTAGAAACAAACCTAAACATGTACATTCGCTCTGTGTAATTCACTGTTACTGTTCATCATTGCATAAACATATCAATCCATTCCATGTAATTCACCATTACTGCTTATCATTGCATAAACATGTAAATCCATTCCATGGAATTCACTGTTACAGTTCACCATCACATAAAGATGTAAATCCATTCCATGTAATTCACTGTTACTGTTTATTATTGCATAAACATGTAAATCCATTCCATTTCTATATAATTCAATGTTGCAGTTTAACATTACATAAACATGTAAATCCATTCCATTTCCACATAATTCAATGTTGCAGTTTAACATTACATAAACATGTAAATCCATTCCATTTCCACATAATTCAATGTTGCAGTTTAACATTACATAAACATACAAATCCATTCCATGTAATTCACTGATACTGTTAAAGATCATATAAACGTAAATTTATTCCATATAATTCACTGTTGCTGTTTATCATCGCATAAACACGCAAAGCAATTCCATGCAATTCAATGCTACTGTTTATCATCAAAGTGCTCAGGTCAATAACAGGTCAGCAAAAGCAGAGGAAAGCCGTGAAGAATGCACTAAGACGTGCTACCTGAAAAAATGTTTTCTGTCTATTGGTAAAGAGCCACGGCAGAAGCACAAAGTAAATGTGAGCGAATAGTTCCACTAAGCATGTCTGTCTCATAGCCTAGGAGTGTCACATTCTGTTATTACTTTACTGTAAATTTATACCAACCATAAGATTAAGAACCATTGCTATGGCACTAAGTGATAACTCTTGGGAGTGGAGACAAGGGGAGGAGGGTTAATAACTAATCCAGCTCTCTACTTTAACCCCTGTAGAAGTTCTCTTCCATGTCTCTATGCTTCCCCACACATTGTCAAAAACAGGATGCCAAAGATATTCATTTGTATTTTTGACAAGTCAGTGAACTAACTGGATCGTATTTAAGTAACGAAGTACAGAAAAAGGGCTGTAGTAATGTATTACTATACAGACAGAAAAATGAGAAAGTACAGTTTTGTACCTACCATAAATGTAGATGTCCGAACAGGATAGCATCTGCAGTCCTTACAAATGGGTTGTCCTGTCGTCAGGCAGCCCTTCGGTCGGCCGGATTCCAAAGTCTGGGTCTGGCCTCGGCTGGTGTCGCACTTCACCCCACGTCATCTCTGCTGGTCTTCGGGTATAAAGGCATCAGCCAACGCCATTTTCCTCAGTGTTTCTTGCCCCAGATGCCAGTTGCCCTCTAAATTTTTGGATAAATGCCAATGTTTCCAAAAAAGTAGAAGGCAAACACAAAAAATAAGCATGTATGTACATATATACAAACAAATACACCATAAGAGATCCCCCCCAGCTAGCTATTAGGTGGGTAAATACCCTAGGAGTACCACAGAGGGGAAGGAGGGAGGGTAATCCTGACTGCAGATGCTATCCTGTTCGGACATCTACATTTATGGTAGGTACAAAACTGTACTATGTCCTTCAAGGATGCATCTGCAGTCCTTACAAATGGGTAGAATACCATAGCCAAACTAGGGGAGGAGGAAGAAGAATTATGGTGAAGTTAGGATCCCTTGCAAAACAGCAGTGGCAAACCCTGCTTGGGATCTAGAGTATAGAGGTAAGTTATAATGCTTGGCAAATGTATGCACGGAGGTCCAAGTAGCAGCCTCAATAATGTCCTTGGTAGCCACTCGTAAGAAAGCTGTGGTAGTGGCTGTAGCCCTTGTAGAATGAGGCCTTATGTTCTGTGGAATTTGCTTTCCATGGTAGGAGTAACAGAATCTTATGCAATTTCCTATCCACTTGGAGATTGTCTGTTTGGAAATTGCTTTTCCTTCCCTTCCTGTTGCATAAGCTATTAGAAGCTGGTCAGTTTTTCTATTGCCCTTGGTTCTGTCCAGGTAGTAGTGCAACTGTCTATGTACATCCAAGGTATGCAGCAGTCTTTCCCCCCTGTTCTGTGGATTGGGGAAGAAGGTAGGTAGGTGGATTGCCTGGTTTAGAGACACTCTGGATACCACCTTAGGCATAAATGTAGGATTAGTTCTCATGGACACTCTATCTTGATGGAAGATTAGGAAGGGTTGTACTGCCATTAAGGCCTGTAGTTCAAACCCTTCTTGCTGAAGTAATTGCCAGTAGGAAAGCAGTTTTCCAGGATAGGTGTTGAAGATCTGCTGTTGCTGCTGGTTCGAATGGAGGGAGTGTCAATTTTCTAGCACAAAGTTCAAGTCCCAGGCTGGTAATGGTGGTTTCCTAGGAGGTTTTACATTCTTGATTCCTCTGAGGAACTGCCTGAGTAGAGGATGTGAGAAGACAGGGGGATCGAAGCTGTATTCTGCAGAAATAGCTGATGCATGCATCTTGATGGAGGAATAGGACAGGCCTGTATGGAGAAGCTCTGCCAAATACTCCAGGATGTTGGCAATATCTATCTTTGACACATCTTTCCCTCTTTCAGTACTCCAAATGACAAACCTTTTCCATTTTCCTGCATAGTTCCTTCTTGTTGAAGGTCTGCGGGCCTCAAGGATAATGTCCTTAACCCTTTGGGATAAATCTGGGTTAACTGCTCCTATGTAATGTTCCAGGCAGTCAGTTGCAGAGTTTTCAGGTTTGGATGCAGGATGTTGTAGTCGCTCTGAGTTAACATCAAAGGAATCAGGGGTAGTGTCCACGTTCCTCCCCGAGACATGCTCCTCAGCAATGGATACCAATGTTGTCTTGGCCAATTTGGAGCTATCAGAATTATCCTTGGATGTTCCTCTTTGATTTTCAGTAGTACCTTGTGCATCAAAGGAAGGGGTGGAAATGCATATGCTGTCAGGCCTTTCCAACTGAAGGATAGAGAGTCCACCTTCCAAGCAAGTGGGTGGTATGTCCTTGTGCAGAATTTCTTGAGCTGGTGATTGAGTGGGGATGTGAATAGATCTATTTGTGGCATTCCCCATTTCTTTGTGATGACCTTGAAGATGTCCGGGTGTAGCATCCATTCGTGAGCATCCGAGGTAGTTCTGCTTAGCATGTCTGCTAGGATGTTTTCTTTTCCCGGTACAAATATTGCCTGTAACTGAATGTTGTAGCTCAGAGCCATATTCCATAGGTCCACGGCCATTCGACATAGGGGGTATGAATGAGTGCCTCCCTGTTTGTTGATGTACCACATGATTGTGGTGTTGTCTGTCCTTATCATCAATTGGCCTTCTTTGAGGAATGGTCTGAAATTCTGGATTGCTAGTTTTACTGCCAGCATTTCTTTTTGATTTATGTGCAGGTGCAGCTGGTCTGGAGTCCATAAGCCTTGAATGCATTTGTCCAACATGTGGGCCCCCCAACCTAGGTCTGAGGCATCCGTTGTGATGGTTTGGCTTGCTTGAATGTTGTGGAAGGACAAACCTGGGTTTGCCTGGCATGCTTGAGCCCACCATAGGAATTCTTGTTTCAGGCATGGGATTAGTGGTATTTCGGTTTCTAAGCTGTGCCTGTGTTGAGACCATAAATTCTTTAGGTACCACTGTAGCTTTCTCATATGCAGTCTGGCATGGGGGACCAGGATTATGCAGGATGCCATGAAGCCCAAGGCCTGCAGTACTTTCCTTGCTGTTAGTTTGTTCTGCTTTGTTAATGCCAAGAAGTAAAGAGGAAGTTGTTCTTGTTTTTCTGCAGTTAGGAATGCCATCTGTTTTACTGTGTCCAATTCTGCACCCAAGAATGTTCTTGTTTGGGATGGTATCAGTCTTGACTTTTTTAAATTGACTGTGTATCCCAGGGCTTGTAGTAAGCAAATGACTCTTTGTAAGTCTTGTGTCAGCTTGCTTTTGTTGTCCGCTTGTATCAGGCAGTCGTCCAGGTATGGGTAAATTTGGATTCCCTGTAGCCTGCAATGAGCGATTACTGATGCCAGGCATTTCGTGAACACTCTGGGTGCAGTAGATAAGCCAAAGGGCAATGCTGAGAATTGATAATGCTCTGATCCTGCAAGAAATCTGAGGTATCTACTGCAATTTGGTCGTATGGGGACATGCAGGTATGCCTCCTTGAGATCTAGAGTTACCAGCCAACACTCCTTGCCCAGCATGGGAAGAAGTTGTTGTAGGGTCAGCATTTTGAATTTTGGAACAATGATGAATGTGTTTAAAGCGGACAGGTCGAGAATAGGTCTCCAATTTTTCTCTTTTCTTGGTACTAGGAAAAGTCTGGAGTAAAATCCTTTGCCCTGTTCTGTAGGTGGTACCCTTTCCACAGCTCTCATCTTTGTTAATTGAGCTATTTGTTTTAGGGCTTCTGTCTTTTGATTTGGTGGTAGGTTTGGCATTCCACTTTTTACTGGTAAGGTGTGAAAATGAAACCTGTAGCCTTGGTCTATAGTTTGCAAAATCCACTTGTCTCTTGTGATATAGTGCCAGGTTTTTTGAAAATAAGGCTAACTTTCCGCCTAAGGGTGCTGCTATTTGTTCCCTGGTAGGCGGTGTCAGAGCCAAGTCACTGTGATTGTCCTGTTGCAGTGGTAGTGGTTGTGTCTGTGCCTCGTTGGTTATTGCCTTGCCACTGACGTCCTCTGTAGGCACCTCCTCTGGATTGATTTCTGCCTCTGGAACGTCTATTCCTGCCTCTCTGAGATTTAGAGGAGTCTGGAAAGGACCAATTTTTGGAAGGCCAGTTCCTGCTAAACCTTGGGGCTGAACCTGTAAGAAATCTTTAACTGTTTGTACAGATTTTGCCTTCTCTTCCATTTTCTTCATTACTTGTTGGGCAGGAGGACCAAATAGACTGACCTTATCCATAGGAGCATCTAATAGCTTTGTTTTAACATGATCCGGTAAGACCTGCTCTTTCAACCATGCATGCCTTCTTATAACTGTGCCAGTCATGGCTGATCTAAATGAAGCCTCCAGTGCATCATAGCCACATTTTAAAGAATGGTTACTAACCTGCTGAATGTTATTCACCATTTCTAAAACATATTTCTTATCTAAGGAATCATCAGAGGACAGTTTCTTAGTTAACTGATCAAGCATAAACTCTTGGTATTGGATCATATGAAACTGACAGTTCAAAGCTCTAGCTGAGAGAGTAGCAGAGGTGTATACTTTTTACCCCATCTCTAAGGACCTGGATTCCCTTTCAGAAGGGAGAGGGTTTTTCGCTGAGGTCGAGGCTACTGCCTTAGGCCCCTGGGAGATAGTCTCAGGATCTGCAAGAGGAGCCTTGTATAAGTGGTGATGAGTGTCCGGTACCCTGTAAAACCTATCGGGCTTGGCAGGGGCTGGAGGTAAAGTATCAGGAGCAGTGCAAGCATCATTGAATGCATCATCCACAACAGGAAGAACTGGAGGTATAGCTAAGGGCCTATGTTGCGGTAAGTGTAGAAAGGTCCTAGGCCTTTTTCTTGAATCTGAGAAATCTTGTCCCTGCCATTGGAATTGCTCTCTCATGGCATGTAAGGTTTCCCTGAAGGAGAATTCCTCTGGTGGAGAGGCAGAAGGAATAGATTCTTCAGCATCGGAATCTTCATAAGTAGAAAAAGGAGCCTCTGGATGGTCTGTATTGTCTGAATCATCAGAAGAGTCATCTGAGGACACTGGCTCAGGGGGCTCTGCTCTAGGTCTCTTTTCTGGAGGTAAAGAGGCCCTGTCTGGGTGAGATTGGGATCCCCTTATTAAAGAGATGAGATCCTCTGCCAGAGTAAGCATTTGGGAACTGGAACTGGGCCTGTGAGAGGGGGGCTTAACAGGCACAGACTTAGCAGTTTTGGCTGCTTTAGCCCTGGCAAAGGCCTTTATAGACATGGCTGCAGGAGGCCTAGCAGCACCACGTGCTGGGGTAGAGACATCCAAAGGGATGGTGTCCGATAATTCTAGAGAAACCACATTAGTAGGCAAAATTTCAGAGGCCGATTCAACTAGGGTAGCAGGGGCCTCGGTAGTAGTCATGGATTCGGCTGAAGATTGACCGTTGCTCGGTTTCGCCGAAACCGAGACACTCGCGTTTGCTTAACCGTGGTTTCGCCGAAACCGCGGACCGCGAGTGTCGGTCTTTTCTTTGCGTTTCTTACCAATTTGAGAAGTCGGAGGATCTGACGGCATAATGTACGCAAAATCTGAGCCGAAAAACTGTTCAGCAAACTCCGACCGACGCCTAAGCATTCATCGGTTGAAGGAAGCACAGGCTAAACAGGCTGCTACGTCGTGGTTTGGGCCTAAACAAGGTAAGCAGTAAGAGTGGAAATCTTTATGAGGTATTTGTTTCCCACAAGTTAAACAGTTATTCACTTTTTCTGACATCGGCTGAGGCAAGAAAGAGTCCCCAACGGGGTACTTAGCTTTTTAGAAGTCTTCGAAGTAGTATTCGGTAGTAGTAATCTCTGAATCTGACCGACCGGCACTTGCGAACAGCTTCTGCTTCGGGCGCCACGCGGCAAGAAAGACTGAGGAAAATGGCATCGGCTGATGCCTTTATACCCGAAGACCAGCAGAGATGACGTCGGGTGAAGTGCGACACCAGCCGAGGCCAGACCCAGACTTTGGAATCCGGCCGACCGAAGGGCTGCCTGACGACAGGACAACCCATTTGTAAGGACTGCAGATGCATCCTTGAAGGACATCAGTAGAATAACAAAGCAGGAGTTCCTTACAGTAGTGTGTGCCACAATAAAAAAACCTTGGAAGAAGAAAGGCATAGAACAAACAAAGGAAATGCACTCTTCAAGAAAAATCTTGATGATTGGATGGGAAATGGGAAATTCACCCCAGGGATCACTTCTGTGGCTCTGCTAGACAGGGGCACAGGAAAATAATTTTCTTGGGTGGCGAAAGCCAGGGTACATTTTTTTGGCTAGGTTTATATAGGCCCTAGGGCCAATAGCCTAGTACCTACCTATGAACCTACGAAAAAGACCAGCATGTCTGTCCACAGCCTACCCATACTTTGCAGCTAGAGTCTTGCAGCTATGTCACCTGCCCCCCTACACACACACACACACACACACACACACACACACACACACACACACACACACACACAAACACACTTCTACTTTTAGTCCTATTATGACATATTAATTAAAAGCTTTTAGCCATCTCTGGTTCCATAATCATCTCCAGTGGTGTGGTAAGTGGGTTTCATTTTCCTACCACCCCTCTAACAAACAGTAGATGTCTGCACTTATTCTAAATCAGTTCCACTTGACATCCACAAATTAATCTCCACTTTCCATTCTCCTAAGCTGTAGTCTTCTCACCAATGATCTCACTGTCCTTGGTGTCCATATGAACCCCCCCCCCTCAAAGCAGCCATTCATACCCCCTGCAACATCTCTTCATATGACAACAGACTCAATCCACTTATTTTTTCTGTCCTTCTCTAGTCAATTTAATTTAGCCTTAAATTGCTTCTCACACTTGGAAACAGTATTCCACTCACCTAAAATGCTGTTAGATATTACTGCTATTCCAAAAGTTTGCTCCTGTTGGCCCACTTTTAGGGGTAACAGTTATCCCTAATTTTTCTTAATGTGGATGCTAATATATTTCATCTGTACTGTACTTTACTTTGGCTACAATGACCTTAAAGTGCATAATTTGTCATTTATTCACATCATACTTTAGTCGTAACTTCACTGTCTAGTCCATCAGTGTCACCAGACCAATTTTTCAAGCTTTCTAGCCATCTTTCACATTTGCTCTCTGCTCTTCCTGGTTTTATCCACAAATAAATGAATCATATCAGTCATTTTATGGACAAATGTGAGTAATAGTTTAAAGAACAACTATACCCTACATAAATGTTTCCTCATCCCAGAGTGCATTTTTCAATAATCATTACAGCCAGGCTTTTTGCAATTCAAATAAATTGCTATTCAACTTCCCTAGTATACACCATGAATGATTTGTAAGGAACTTTGTGATACTTTCTTTGGGATTTTTTTCTCCTGACTGTTGTATCACAGTGGTTCACCATGATTAAAATTATAGCCCAGGAGAAGCTTACATAGCAAGATGCTTGTACTGTTGCCATCTTTCCTCCATCCCTACCACAGTGGCAATAAACCTTCTAAGCTCCTACAGATGCAGTCTTGAAGACACAAGCTAGCTCTGACGTCAGAGATGAGAAGCTTGGATTGGAATGGCATGAAATGTGATACTTTAGCAGACTGAGGGAATGAAGGTGGGAATAATGTAAGAAGATAAAGCTAACCATCTTATTCTTTAAAATGACAATTTAAATTCAGCACTTGCACCATCTGAAAGAAAAAGCTCATGACAGTGAAGGCAAACAACAGAAATCTGTGACAGCTAGTGGAATACAAGTGCTGACATTTAACCAGTGCCAATAAAAGTATGTGGGAATTGTCAATAATGCCATTCTAAGTGAACAGAACTTCCTGCAAAAGACTGCAAGCCACTATAATCTCATCATCTGGAAACACAAGAGTATAACAAGAGAATCAGAAAACTAAGCCAAAACTATGTTCATCCCCATAAGGAAACCCAAGCTTAGAAGAAAATAAGAATAAATGATAAGGATTAATAATTTATTGCAATGTAGGAAGGACTGTATTGCACAAAACATAATGATAAAATATATTTTTTAATTTCTGCCTATACTGGTTCTTTAAAGGACCACTACTGTCAAATTATGAAAACAACATATTTTTTATCTTGCCGTAAATTACTGCACCTCCAAAAGCTGCCAACAGCAAAATAAGTACTCGTTCTTAATTTTATTTTTTTATCCTTGTCTGCCCTCATGGAGGCACACATCCTGATTCCTTTGGAAAGCTAAATCTGTCGCTTAATGCACTATGAGAGCACAGAGTGTGAGAATAAGTACCCTTACCATTTGTTCTAAGACTACATTTCCATTCACTTAGAATGGAACACCTGAAAAAAATGCCAAGTTTACTAGTTCACAGATCGCGTGTCATTGACTGGTTTGCAACAAATTTGACATTGTTCCTATTGAGAGGTGCAGTAATTCATGGCAAGATAAAAAATAAATGCTTTTTTCATCATTTGCCTGTAGTGTTCTAGAAGAACCCTAGGCCTATAAATTACAGCTGAGGCATCCCATTCATTACTTTCCTCTCGTCTGACTTTACTCCCTAACCAACAACCATGTTTTCCTTCCTGATTAAAAATAAATAAATAAATAAGATCCACCTTTATTTTATATCCACTTGTTTATTGGGAAGTCTGACTGAGCAGTGCCCCCTTTCAGTGAAGGCCCAGGAAGAAAACTTCACTTCTTGTCATATACAAAAGTACAGTAAGGTGTAAGTACACAATGACATGTAAAGCTTTATGTATGTACAATAACATGCATATACTGACACATTCCATGGCAGACAGCACATCAGACTTGACAATTTACAACAATTTGGAAACAACAAAACTGAAGCATATTTACATACAGTGGCACAAACATTTGGAGGAATATCTGAGTAGAACATTCAACATAACAGTTTTTTGAGGGGAAACTAAAAAGCTGAGCATATATAAAGGGAAAGTATGCCCTACTGCTCTTTCCAAGGATTTCTGTACCAACCATCGCGGAACTGTTTTAAACTTATTACCAATGTGTAGGAATGCACATGAACTGGTTTCCCTTTTATTATTTCAGCTGTCACTCAATCAAAACATTGTAATGAGTTTAAAAGGCACAACTTCCATGCCATGAGCCCATGATGATGGTCATTCAAGAGTCCATTTTTGACAAAGCTCACCAGCTTACATATGACAATTTTCTTCCATTATGTTTCCTAGGACAGATGCAAGGCTTCTTGGCCAATGTTATAAAAAGAAGTGAGAGAAAGAGACTCACCTGGTATTCACGATGGCTGGATGGTGAGAAGCACTAAAGGGTTAGAAGAAACTTTAAAGAATCAGATAAACTTCAGTGAACTAAAGTACTAGTAATGCCATGATGCAACTGCTAACCTACCTGAATCCCTAAAGGGCAGCTCAGTGCAAATGTCAAGCTTTATTCAATTCAAAGTGTTTTGGCTTTAACCTAATTCAAAGAGTGCCATACACAAACAGCAATGTCTTTCAGCTTCTACCATTAGGGGTCGACACAGCAGATCACCGATCCGCAGACTGACTGGCAGTGGAGTTTTTATGGTGTCGAGCTGCCAGCCCAGTACCCAACCTTCACAGAAGGCACACACACACACACACACACACACACACACATACACACACACACACACACACACACACACCTGCATTTCTTTAAAACTCACTCAACCACAGGGAGGACATGCAAACTCTGCACAGAAGGCGCGCCAACCAAGAATCAAACCGGAGAACCTCTTGCTGTGAGACAACAATGCACTGCACCACCATGGCTATCAAGAACCACAATTTATGTCACGTTCTGACTAACTTGCCTGAAGCTGTTTCCCTATGAAGTTTGATTTTTATTTGGGTTTTTTTTTGTTTTTTTTAAATTTAATGTCATTTTCTTTTTTGTCTCTATTACATAATATGAGTATCATGTAGACTTTGTGGGGCATTTGTTTCTCAAACTTTCACAACCTTGTGAAAAACAAAGTAATTACACAGGTTGCTGATTCTTGCTATGAGGTCAATAAAGTTTTAAACTAAGGTAGAAAGTGCATGTGCAGTATCAGTCCTGACCAACTTCATATGACACAAACAAAATGTGTCTCTGAAATGCAATTCTAAGTCTGAACAAAAGCAAGTAATAAATCGCTTTTATGAAGCTAACATTTAAATGAGACTTAAATGCTGTGCCAGCAACAGACACTAATTAGAAGTTATGTACCTACCATAACGTTCCATGTTAGTTGTCTTCTCTCGCCTTCTTTCTTGCTGGATGGGTTCGGAGCCAATCCTCGGCTCCGACTCGGCACTTGCTAAGCTTGAGAACTCCTTTTACCAGCTTGAGGCAACCCTATATCCCATGATGCAAGGCGAGACTACCTCAGATCTCGTTTCGTAGCTATAATACCCTGCTAAATAATACTATTCCCAAAGGAAGAGCAAAGACTAGCCTAGAAGAACTAGGCAAAAAGTTCTTAAGATAGACTCTTTCTACTGAGGACTCAGGAGAGTGAAACCTGAGAAAGAGAAGACCTTCAAGATCTGTCCAGGCCAGGGGGAAGGAGGGAGGGATGCAAGAAAGAAGGCGAGAGAAGACAACTAACATGGAACGTTATGGTAGGTACATAACTTCTAAATGTTAAGTTGTCAATCTCGCCTTCATTCTTGCTGGATGGGACCGCGTCCCTAGCACCTGTAGCTGGCTCAATGGAACAGACTCTTGAGTACTGTGGAACCAAAACTGGCTCTGTCCCTGGAGGCCAAATCTAATTTATAATGAGAGACAAAGGTATGAGGAGTGGCCCAAGTAGCTGCTGCACAAATGGTATCAATGGGTAGCCTATCCTGAAAAGCTGTAGATGTGGACAGGCTCCTGGTTGAATGTGCTTTCGGTTTTGAGGGTAGTTGCTTGCCTCTGAGCGAATACACATAAGAAATGGTAGAAGACAACCATCTGGATAAGGTCACTTTCGACACTGGGAGACCTTTCCTGTTTTCTGCATAGGAAACAAATAATTGATCAGATTTCCTGAATTGTTTAGTTCTATGCAAATAATATCTGAGTTGATGATGGACATCCAAAAAATGAAGTTTTTGTTCAGCTCTGTCGGAATAATTACGGAAAAAAACTGGTAGATCGATGGATTGATTAATATTAGTCTGAGAAACAACTTTGGACAGAAAAGATGGATTAGTTCTCAAGGATACCCTGTCCTTGTGAAAAACTAAGTATGGGGAACGGATGCAGAGAGCTTGAAGTTCAGATACCCTCCTTGCTGAAGTGACAGCCACTAAGAATATTGTTTTCCAGGTCAGCAACTTTAAGGAGCATGAAGCAGACGGTTCGAAGGGGGGTAAAATCAAGGATGCTAACATCAAATTCAGATCCCATTGTGGAGGAGGATGTTTTACTGGAGGCTTTAGGAGAAAAACACCTCTCAGAAAGGCTTTGCATAGTCTATGCGACATTATGTTATGATCTTGCAAGCCAACATGATATTTAGAAATTGCTGCCAGTTGAACTTTAACTGTCGATGAAGAAGATCCTGACTGAAAAACTTCAGCCAGAAAATCTAAAATTGAATGCACCGGTGCAGTAAAAGGATCAAACGTCGCCACTTGCTAGCATAAACCATTCTGGTGGACGACTTTAAGGAAGCTATTAAGATATCTCTGACAGGATCAGAGATCATAGGAAGCCTGGCTAGGGAAGGAAGTGGAGCAACCAAGCAGTGAGGTTGAGAGAACGAATGGCCCGGTGCTGTTTGGTGGATCAGAAGATCCGGAACTGGGTCCAGATGCCAAGGCTGCACCAGGAGATGACGATGTAGGGACGGAAACCAAATTTGTCGAGGCCAGTAGGGGGCAATGAGACTCAACTTGGCTCTCAAAACGGTAGCTTTCTGAATGACCTGTGGAATTAAGGGGAATGGGGGAAAGGCGTACAGAAGTCCCCAGGGCCAATCCTGGGTTAGAGAGTCTCTCAGGGGATGGCCTGGTAGGGGAAAGAGGGTGAAGAAGTCCGGGCATTTGCTGTTTTGGGGTGTAGCAAAAAGGTCGCAACAAGGGGTGCCCCACTTCTGAAAAATCTCGTCCACTACCGATTGTTTGAGAGACCACTCGTGAGGCATGAGAATAGCTCTGCTCAGTCTGTCCGCTAAGAGGTTGGACCTGCCGGGGATGTGCATTGCTATCAGAAACCGATGAGAGGAGATTGCCCATTGCCAAAGTCTGAGAGCTTCTCGACATAAAGGATAGGACCTGGTCCCGCCCTGTTTGTTGATGTACCAGACTACAGACATGTTGTCCGTTTGAACTGCAATAGTCCCCGAGGGAAGAAAGTCGTTGAGGGCTTGCAACGTTAAAAGCACCGCTCTCATCTCCAGGACATTTATGTGCAGATGGTATTCTGTGGGTTGCCAAGTCCCGTGGACCATCCTGCCCTGATAATGCCCCCCCCACCCGATCAGAGAGGCATCCGAAGTGACTGTGGCAACCGGAGTTGGGGGAACAAATGGTCGGCCCTGATGGAGCAGAGGGGAAGATATCCACCAGGTTAGAGGAGTCCTGCACGATTGTGTAACCAAAATTTCGTGCCTCATGGGTAGGTTCTGGAACGACCACTGAGTGAATAACATCCACTGCAGAAGACGCATGTGGAAGCGAGCTAATGGTAGAAGTACAATGGCCGCAGCCATAAGACCTAGAACCTTCAGAACCAATCTGGCTCTGACTTTGTTGCTCAGTAATATGATCCGAACATATTTTTGGATGTCCAGAATTCTCTGATTTGTTAGTCTGGCTAACATACTGACGGTGTTTAGTTCTGCGCCTATAAAGGTGATAGATTGGCAAGGCAGCAGAGAAGATTTTTCGAAATTCACTGAGATTCCCAACTTTTTGCAAATCTGCAGAGTGTAGTCTCTGCTTTGAAGAAGCTGATGCTTGGTGGTGGCGAAGAGGAGCCAGTTGTCCAAATAAGGAAACACCTGGAATCCTTGACGTCTCAGATGAGCCATAACCACTGCCATACATTTGGTAAACACTCTGGGGGCTGAAGTAAGGCCAAAGGGCAGGGCTCTGAATTGATAATGACTGGTCCCTAGCCGAAAGCGGAGAAACCTCCTGGAGCGTCTGTGTATCTTTATGTGACAGTATGCGTCCTGAAGGTCTATCGAGCACATCCAGTTGTCTTTGCCCAAAAAGGGCAGAATGGACTGAAGCGTGACCATCCGGAATCTTGCCTTTTTGACAAATCTGTTTAGATTGCTCAGGTCTAAAATTGGTCTCCAATCTCCCGTCCTTTTGGGGACCAAAAAGAATCTTGAGTAGATGCCGGATCCTACTTGGTCTGCTGGAACAGTTTGGACGGCTCTTTTTTCTAGGAGCTTTGAGACCTCCTGTTTTGCCAAATCCCTTTGACCGGGTGAGATGTCTGGAAGGGATTGGTGAGGTACGGGATACCTTTCGAAGGGGATTTTGTAACCCTCGGATATGATCGACTGTATCCACATGTCTTGTGAGAGGGAACGCCAGGCTAATGGGTACAGCGATATCCTTCCCCCGACTGCCTCCAAGGGTGGACAATCGGGCAACACCTCAGGGATGCTGAAAAGGTTTGTCAGGAAGAGGCTCCCTGCTACCCTGATTCTGGGGACCCCCCCTGCCTCTAGGGCGGGGTCTATTATTGTTACCCCCTCTGCCTCTGGGGGTAAACTGACCACGTGTGTCCGGCGTAACTCCTTGGGCTTTACGGAACCACATCTTTCCTCCTTTCTGACCTTTGGGATAGGGTCTTGAAGGAGTGGAAAAATGGACTCCTACAGCAGAAAGGGTTTTGCCGTCTTGTTCACACCTGGTCAAGGTTTCCTTCACCTGAGGTCCGAACAAAGCCGAACCGTCAAAGGGGGTATTGGTGAAGGACGCCTTAAAAGGGTCCGCGAAATTACAAAGCCACATCCAGGCCTGACGCCTAAGTGCCACTCCTGTGCCTGCGGCTCTGCTCGCTCCATCGGCCGCATAGGATATGAGCCGCATGGAGGAGTTGGTTAAAAAATTTAGGATTAATAGCTGTGAGGCAATCTTGTCTTGAGCCCCAGCAGCTGAAGGATCCTGAACCACTTCACCTAGTTCCTTGAGAATATCTCTCTGAAGTCTGGTGAAATGACAAAGGTAGTTCAGCGAACGCATAGCAAAGGTCGCTGAAGAAAACATCCGCTTGCCATACCTATCCATGGTCCTAGAGTCTTTGTTAGGAGGATGGACAGGCACGGAAGGATCCGCAAGTTCCTTCTTGGTGGCCGCCACCACCATAGCATCCACAGAGACGCCCTTAGAAAGAAACTACTTGTCTGAAGGGGCCGTAATAAATTTGGATGGCCTCCTGGGGACAGGTTCCACAGAATCCGGGGCTGCCCACGCCTTCCGAGCCACTACCTGCATGAGTGGGTCAAAAGGCGGAGACACCCAGGAGGTGGAGGGTCGGGATCCAAAAGCCTCCAGGTATACCGACTCATCCTCGGAGGGGTCAATGGAAGGCCAGTTCCCCCTCTGTTTGAGGAGTTCCAGGATGTCTGAAAAGGAGACATCCTCAGAGGGGGACCGGGGGAACCCTCTGACTCATCTAAGTCGGTATCTGATGTTGAAGACTCAGGGGAGTCTGTGTGTTTCCTCTTACACGTCCTCTTGCGCGGGGGTTCTCCTGCGGGATCAGGAGAAACCTCAGAAGAGGAAGTTATTCCCAATGGGGAAACCTGGGGCAATGGATCCCTGGGCCTGGGAGCAAGAGGCTGGCAAGAGACATCAACAGGCACCGAAGAGGGAGGAGCTAAAGGAATGGACCGTTGACCTGGCTCAGGTGCCAGGACACTCCTCATCACCTCAAAGGCTCCTCTCCCAGGGAGACCAGAATACTCCTGTTCCGAAGAGACAGGAATTCCCGGCTCCACTGAGACAGAAGGCTCCGAGACCGATGTCGGTGCCGAGCTCACCAAAGCCGAAGCCCCGAGAGGGAGAGCGGGGTCGGACAAGGGTCCGATGCCACTAGCCCCCTCGGAGCCGACCAGGGAAACTCGACGACCAGATCCCTCCAAGGAAGGTCTCATGGAGGAGATCAGAGCCGAAGACGACGGAGCCGAAAGGGGATGTATCGGCTCCGGCGCCGACACTGTCACTGTCCCGAAAAGCTCCGGCTCTGAACTCTGGAGGAGAGTCGGAGGAGTAAGTTCAAGGGGAAGAGCAATAGCCGAAGTCTGTTGAGACGGGCTATGGAGCATTTGGGCTAGTGCCTGTGACTTCAACAGCCTGCTTACCACCCTCTCTAAATCGTGGTCTGACAGCCTGGAAGATCTCAAAGATCGGCTCCGATGACTCCGTTCCGATAAAAGAGGAGACCTCGGAGCCGAGCGAATCGACTCCAGAGAAGGGGACCGAGATCTCTTCTTGGACTAAGCCATCGGAGCCGACGTCCTCTCGGTTCCAGATGGAGCCGAAGACTTTTCGGCTCCGATACTGGATAACACCTCGGCACCAGCCGGTGCCAACAAGGCAACTGGAGACTGTGTGTCGGAGCCGGAAGGAACAGACACTACCATCTCAGTGGAAGAAAGATCGGCTCCAGCCGAAGCCGATCTCGACTCCGAAGGAGTCGGAGCTACCGGGGAAGGCTTAACAACTGTAGCCTGAACCTTAGGTGGCCTGGAAGGTTTACTCGACCCAGTCTTTGCCGGTGAACCTTCTGGCTTTAATAAGCCATGGAGGATCAATTTGTTCCTCTTCTCCTGCAGGACTCTCTGGCTAAAAGAGTGGCATATAGCACAGGAGTCCTGCAGGTGTAAAGGCCCCAGGCAGTAAACACAAGAAGTGTGACAGTCTGTCAGAGACATCTTCTGACAGCACGAGTCACACTTCTTGAAGCCTGAGACCTTTCCTTCCCTAGACATAGTCTAAGAAAAAAACAATAAAACACACACTCAACAAGTCACACAATTAACCCCAAAACACACACAAACTGACAGGGATTAAAGAACTGGGAGGCTTAGGCCTAACTGAAAGAAATTTAACTTTTACCCAAAAGGAGGAATATAGGGTGGGCACTAGTATAGTTATACACACTATAATATAAACTAAGAAAATAAGAAAAAGGGAGGGAAACCCTTGAATAATCTGTTGAATTAGAAAACTCACCTGAGCTGGCAAAAAAGAGACCTCTTCGTGAAGCGGCAAACGAGATCTGGGGTAGTCTCGCCTTGCATCATGGGATATAGGGTTGCCTCGAGCTGGTAAAAGGAGTTCTCAAGCTTAGCAAGTGCCGAGTCGGAGCCGAGGATTGGCTCCAAACCCATCCAGCAAGAATGAAGGCGAGATTGACAACTTAACATCAAAACTTTTGCCAGATGCAAAGAATTAGGGAATCAAAGTGGTCTCAGTACAAGCTGGTATAAATATATTGCCACATTAAATGTTCTTCTAACCAAACTGCTCAGTGTCCCCACAAAATTACATCAGGGAGATGAAAATTCTGACAGTAAAACAAGAATAAGGCAAACTACCAACACAAAAAAATAAAACAGGCCAGATGAAAGATAAGAAAAGTACAGTTGTGTACCTACCATAAATGTAGATGTTCGAGTGTATTCACTGTTGCAGTCACTACACTTGGGTTATTCTGCTGACAGGCTACCCGCAGTCGGCCTGAATTCCAAAGTCCTGGTCCGGCGTCGGTTGTTGTCACCTCTTCCCTGACAGTGTGCCAGGGGTATAAAAGATGCAGCCAACACCATTTTCTTCAGTTTTTCTTACCCCAGATGTCAGGTGTCCAACAAAAGGGTAGGCTAAAAATTATGCTCATAAAAAAGCATGCACAAACATAAACATTACCTTCATCTACAAGCAAATACACCACATAGGTTGTATAGAATACAGAAGTACAGATAAGTCCCAGCAATGAAAGGGGGATGGTGGGAGGGTAACCTGGACTGCAACAGTGAATACACTCAAACATCTACATTTATGGTAGGTACACAACTGTACTATGTTCGTCGTGTTTCACTGTTGCAGTCATTACACTTGGGTTGAATCCCAAAGCTGAGGTTGGGTGGCTGGGCCTAAATAGAATTAGGAGTGGCTATGAGGCCCTGCAAAACTGCAGTGGCAAAGGCTGCTCTGGATTTAGAGTAAAGAGGTAAGTGGTAGTGCTTTGTAAAAGTGTGCACTGAAGTCCAAGTTGCAGCCTCCAAAATGTCCTTGGTTGGTACTCCTCTGAGGAAGGCTGCTGAAGTGGCTGCTGCTCTGGTTGAATGTGGCCTAATGCCCTTAGGCACTGATTTGCCATGTTGTGAATAGCAGAAACAAATGCAGTGGCCTATCCATTTTGAAATTGTCTGCTTTAAAATAGTTTTTCCTTGTGATCCTGCAGCATATACAAAATACACTGACCCTTCTGACATTGCCAACATCTTGGCAGACAGGTTCAGTGCAAATTTCTCCCCTCACCCTCACCCCTACAGGGCCTATTACCATTTCAGGGGATTGTGTAAGTCCAATTATTACTGCTACGTTGGTTAACAAGGCTCTATCTAAAGCTAAAAACAATGCCTCCATGGGACCAGATGGTGTCCCAGGCTGTGTCATACGCGAGCTCCAAAAGGAATTAACCCCGCATCTTAATACCCTGTTCAGTCTCAGCCTCTCCACAGGATATGTGCCCATAGAATGGCGCAGGGCAACGGTGGTCCCGCTACACAAGGGTGGGGCCACAACTGACCCTGGGAACTCCCGACCAATAAGCCTGACCAGTCTGATCTGTAAGGCTATGGAGCGAATCATTATGGAACTCATAAATGGAGAGATTGGGAACCTCCAGTTGCTGGACCCCACACAGTTCGGCTTCGTCAAGGGCAGATCATGCCTCCTGAACCTGGTAGATTTCTTTGAGACAGTTACTCAGGCTATAGATAAGGGAAAGGAGGTACACACGGCTTACCTTGACCTTGCTAAAGCATTTGACACCATTTCCCATTCAGGTATTATTGATAAGCTCACCAGCCTGGGCATAAACCCTTATGTCACAAGATGGATCGCAAACTGGCTCTCAGACAGATCCCATAAAGTAAGAGTAGTGGGATCTATGTCCGAATCCAGACCAGTAATGAGTGGTGTGCCTCAGGGCTCTGTCCTGGGGCCCCTCCTGTTTGGCATATACTTCTCAGAAGTACAGGCAAGCATGGAAGGGCTGTGGTTGACTAAGTTTGCGGACAACTGTAAACTGGGTGCTATAATAGAGTCTCCAACCGACATGGAGCTCCTCCAGAAGGGCCTAAATTAGACTGATGCATGGTGTCAAAGCCATGGTCTCAAGCTAAATGCAAAAAAATGCGTAGTAATCCCCTTTGGAAAAAACATAGTACCCGCAAACTACAACATAGGAGGTAATCCCCTGAAATCTGAAGAAGAAATAAGGGATCTAGGGACTCAAGTAGATAGTCAGCTTTCCTTTGATAACCATGTTGCCAAAGTGGTTAGAAAATCCTTCTATGTGACCCATCTGATCACAAAAGGGTTCGCATCAAGATCTAAGGATGTAATGGTGCCCCTCTACTCTTCCCTCATCAGACCCATTATTGAGTACAATGCACCAATTGGAATGTACCTGGCTAAACATCTCCAGCAGCTGGGGAGACCACAGAGGTACCTAACCAAGGGGATTACTGGCCTCAAACAGTTGCCCTATGCAGCACGACTGAAAAAGCTAAGACTGTTCTCTGTTGCATACCGCTTTCTCAGAGGCGATCTCTGTCTAACGTACAGAGCCATGTCCAACCCAGAATTGTTGAACATGCTCCATCTTAGCAAAACCAAATCTACTCGAGCTACACGCTCTAGGGATATAAACCTCAACACAACAATGAATAGAACATGCTGGAGGGATAGATTCCCTTTGCAGAGACTTCCCTTACTATGGAATAGGGTCCCGATCTACATAAGACAGAGCCCCTCACTATCACTCTTCAAGAGGAACCTTGATGAGTGGATGGGTAACAGAAAGTTCACACCAGGGATCACACCAACAGCACTACTAGATAGGGGCCAAGGGTACTAGCTGCTAGTACAAGGGTCTAGGGAACTACTAAAGGGGTGGTGAATACTGCACAACATGGCTGGGCTAATATATGACTTCGGGTAGATAGCCCAGTACCAGCCTATGAACCTATATGCCACTAAGAGTTGCTCAGTCATTCTGAAAGCTTTAGTTTTGTCCAGGTAGAAGTGTAGCTGTCTGTGTATGTCCAAAGAATGCAGAAGTCTCTCCCTCTTATTCTGTGGGTTTGGATAAAAGGTAGGCAAATGAATGGTTTGGTTAAGAGCCACACTGGACACTATCTTAGGCATAAATGTTGGGTTTGCCTTAGAGAACCCCTGTCCGGATGGAAAATAATAAAAGGTGCCACAGCCATTAGTGCCTGTAACTCTGAGACTCTTCTTGCTGAAGTTATTGCTAGGAGAAGAGCTGTTTTCCATGATAAGTATTTTATCTCAGCTGTATTGGCTGGCTCAAAAGGAGGCAGTGTGAGTTTTTCCAAGACAAAATTGAGGTCAATGCAGGTACTGGAGCTCTCCTTGGAGGTCTTATGTTTTTGGCTCCTCTGAGGTACTGACTTAGCAGTGGATGTGAAAAAATAGGTGGGTCCATATTGTAATGAGCTGATATGGCAGAGGCATGGATCTTAATAGATGAGAAGGATAGGCCTTTGTCCAGCATCTCAGTTAGGTATTGTAAAATCTGAGGAATATTTGGTACAAGCATGTCCATTCCATGAGCCTGGTTCCAAGCATAGAATATCTTCCATTTTTCTGCATAACATTTTCTGGTGCTGGACCTCCTGGCCTCCAAAATAACATCCATAACTGCTTTAGAGAGAGGTGTGTTCTGAATGGTTACATTATCCGCCATGCAGCCCGATTTAGGGTTCTGATCTGATTGTTTTGTTGGGTCAGCAAATGAGGAATTTGAGGTAATGCCCAGGCTGGGCCTTGAGACAGGGTTTTTAGGATTGGGTACCAGTGCTGGCGTGGCCAGTCTGGGGCAATCAGTATAATTTTTGGCTTCTCTTGTCTGACCTTTATGAGTACCTTGGGGAGGAGAGGCAGTGGAGGAAAGGCATACACTATAAGAGTTTTCCAGCTGAATGATAGGGCGTCCACTTTCCATGCTTGTTTGTGATAAGTCCTTGTGCAGAATCTCTGTAGATGGCAGTTGTGAGGGGAGGCAAATAGTCTGGGCATCCCCATTTCCTTGTTATCATGCTGAAGATTTGTGGATCTAGTTTCCACTCATGAGGGTCCATGAGGTTTCTGCTTAGCTCGTCTGCCAGAGTATTTGTCTTTCCTGGCAGGAATTGTGCTTGCAGGTGTACTGATAAGTCAATGCTGTGTTCCACAAAGTCATGGCTTTTCTGCAGAGGGGGTAGGAATGTGTGCTTCCTTGCTTGTTTATGTACCACATGACTGTAGTATTGTCCATTTTTATCATCAGTTGTCCTGGATGAAGTAGATCCTTGAAGGCTGTCAGGGCATTCTGTACAGCTAGCATCTCTTTTTGATTGATATGAAGATGCATTTGGTTTGCAGGCCATGTGCCCTGAATACATCTTCCTGCCATGTGGGCCCCCAGGCATAATCTGATGCATCTGTTGTTAGTGCCTGCCTGGCTGTGGGTAAATTGAATGGCTGTCCCTTGTTGTGGTGACAGGCCTGTGCCACCATCGAAACTCCTGTTGTAGGCAGGGAATGAGGGTAATTAATGTTTCCAGGCTGTGACAATGTTGAGTCCAAACACTTTTTAGATACCATTGTAGTTTCCTCATATGCAGTCTTGCATATGGAATTAGCAGAATGCAGGATGCCATGAAGCCCAAAGCCTGCATAATTTTTCTTGCAGATAACTGGGTCTTTGTTGCCATCATTTCGAAGTAAGAAGTCAGTTGCCTTTGTTTGTCTGGTGTGAGATAAGCCATCTGGGCAGTTGTATTTAAGCTTGCACCCAGGAATATTATCTCTTGAGAGGGTACCAGTTTTGATTTCTTTTCGTTCACTGTGTACCCTAGGGAAATTAATAATCTTTTTACAAATGCCAGATGCTTCAGTAGAATGTCCTTGTTCTCTGCTTGAATAAGGCAATCGTCCAAGTAAGGATATATTTGTATTCCTCCTTGTCTGAAAAATGCAATTACTGGTGCCAGGCATTTTGTGAAGACTCTGGGCGCAGTAGATAAGCCAAAGGGCAGTGCAGAGAATTGGTAGTGAATTGAGCCAGCTATGAATCTGAAGTATCTTCTAGAAGATTTTCTGACTGGGACATGCAGGTATGCCTCTTTGAGGTCCAAAGTTACAAGCCAAGCCTTCTTGCCCAGCATGGGCAGAAGCTGCTGCAGACTCAACATTTTGAATTTTGGAACGTCCAGAAAAGTATTTAGAATAGACAGGTCCAGTATTGGTCCCCAGGCTTTGTCCTTTCTGGGTACCAAGAAAAGTCTTGAGTAAAATCCTTTTCCCTGCTCTTGCTGTGGTACTCGCTGAATAGCCCTCATGTCCATGAGGGATGAAACTTGCTTTTGTGCCTCTGCCCATTGATTGTGTGGCAGGTCTGGCGTACCTTTTGCCTTTGGAAGGGTGTGAAAGTGGAACCTGTAGCCCTGAGACACTATATTCAAGACCCATTTGTCCTGGGTGATCATGTGCCAATTTTGTGAAAAAAGTGCTAGTTTTTCCCCTAAGGGTGCTGCCAAAAGATAAGTGCTTGGCATTGGCAAAGGAAAGTCATTGGGACTGTTTCCTGTATGGTTGTGATTTGTCTTCTCCGCTTTTGGAGGTAGAAGCACCCCATTGTTTAGGCCTGTATGAGCCTTGGGGCTGGGATCTGCCTCTAGGGCATCTGTATCTGCCTCTTTGCGGCCTGTCTGACACTGGAAAGGACCACTTCTTAGAAGGCCAGTTCCTGCTAAATCTGGGTGGCTGTACCTGTAGGAAATCCTTAACTGTCTGCATAGATTTTACATTATCCTCCATTTTCTTCAACACCTCTTCTGCCTCAACACCAAACAAAGTATCATGCTGTAATGGAGCATCCAATAATTTTGCTTTAACATGATCAGGCAGGTTCTTTAACCAAGCATGCCTTCTAATGACAGAACCCGTAACAGCGGCCCTGCAAGAGGCCTCCAGTGAATCAAAACCACATTGCAAAGTATGCTTTCCCACTTGTTCAGCTGCATGCAATAAATCCTGCACTTCCTTATCAGAACATTCAGAATTTGTCAACATTTTCTGTTTTAACAGTGACATTAAGTATTGCTGATATGTAAGCATATGAAACTGACAATTTAAAGCCCTTACAGCCAAGGTAGCAGAAGTGTAAACCTTTTCCCCCATCTGTCCAGTGCCCTAGAATCCCTATCAGAGGGGACAGGTTTTTTTTGCAGTGGAAGCCTTGACCCCTTTGGGACCCTGAGATATAGTTTCTGGGTCAGCAGTAGGGTTTTTATATAGAAATTTATGAGAGTCTGGGACACTGTAGTATCTGTCTGGCTTAACAGGTGCAGGGGGTAAAGAGTCAGGCGACAGGCCGGACTCTGAAAATACATCTACAATGTCTAGAACAGGTGGAATAGCAAGATGTCTGTGCTGAGGTAGTAAAAGAAAGTCTCTGAGCCTTTTCTTAGATTCTGAATAATCTTGGCTCTCCCAGTGGAAATGCTCCCTCATGGTATGCAGGGTTTCCCCAAAAGAGTAATCCTCAGGAGGAGAGGCTGAAGGAATAGATTCTTCAGCATCAGAATCCTCATAGGGAGGAAGAGAGTATCCCTGTTCAGAAGAGGAGTCAGAGGAAATGGAAACCTGATCAGAAGAGTCATATTCTGTCTCTTGCCTAGGCCTCTTATCAGGAGGGGGATGGGAACCCCTGATCAAAGTAATTAGGTCTTCGAACATTTTAAGCATCTGTTTCTTAGGCATGGTAGTCTGTCCAGGAGAATGCTATACTTGTTTCTTTGTCTTTAGAGCTGTTTTAGTCTTTGTCTTTGAAGCTGAGGTTGGCTTGACATATAACTGTGTAGGTCTGAAAACACCCTCAGAAGCCGATGCCTGCTCAGCGGCTCTGGACCCATCTGAGGGAATAGGTTCTGAGGGTCCAATACCTTGAGTATCCAGAGGCCTAGTCAGCTCCACGTGGAAGTTGGAAACGGCCTGTGGCTCTGAGGTAGCAGGTGTCAGGGGCTGCGAAAGCGCCTCACTGAGAACCGGCGACTGGCCTAGCGGAGGCTTCGTCATCGGTTTTGGACCTCAGATGCCTGTCCTTTTCCTTTTCCTTGCACTTTTTATAAACTCCGGTCGTCGGCTGTTCTGACGGCATTATGTAATTAAATCTTCGGCCAAAGTAATGAAAGGCAAAATTGAACCGACGCTTAATAGTGCGTTGGTTAAATCTAGCACAAAACTGACAGCTAGCAACATCATGGTCAGGGCCTAGCCAAGGAATACAGTAAGAATGAAAATCCTTATGAGGTATTTGCTTCCCACAAGAAATACAATTGTTAACTTTTTCTGACATTGGTCTGGAGCAAGAAAAAAGTGTCCCCAATGGGGTACTTGGCTTTAATGAAGACTTCGGATCTGAAATTCGATTTTGAAAATCTAAGGAGTCGGCCGACCGGCACTTGCGAACTGCTTATACTTCAGGCACCGCGCGGCAAGAAAGACTGAAGAAAATGGCGTCAGCTACACCTTTTATACCCCTGGCGCACTGATGTCAGGGAAGAGGCGACAGCAACCGACGCCGGACCAGGACTTTGGAATTCAGGCCGACTGTGGGTAGCCTGCCAACAGGATAACCCAAGTCTAATAACTGCAACAGTGAAACACGATGAACATCTGGAAAATAACCACTTAGAATAGATCAAGAATATTAATGCTGTCAATCAAGTAATAATGAAAAAACATGAAAGCCATGCTTACAAGAATTACAATTCTCTATGAGCAAAGTCTGTCTTATATAATCAACAGAACTGACACTGCAGGCATTAGGATCACTAGCAGGTATAATATTCCAAGGCTCCCTAGTCCTACCATGTCCCATACACAGGCATTAGGATCACTAGCAGGTATAACATTCCAAGGTTCCCTATTTTCTACCATGTCCCATACACAGGCATTAGGATCACTAGCAGGTATAATATTCCAAGGTTCCCTTTTCCTACCATGACCCATACACGGGCATTAGGATCACTAGCAGGTATAATATTCCAAAGTTCCCTATTCCTACTATGTCCCATGCATGGTAGCCTCTCCAGTTCTTGTGTTACAACATTGAGCATCTAACAGGGAAAGGAAACCCCAAAACAGCTACACATAAGATGGAGAAAGTACAGTTGTGTACACTTACAATAAATGTAGATGTTTGAGTGTATTCACTGTTGCAGTCATTACATTTGGGTAATCTGCTGGCAGGTTGCCCTCAGTCAGCCTGAATATCAAAGTCTTGGGTTCTGCATCGGTTGCTGTCTCCTCTTCCATGACGTCAGGTCGTCAGGAGTATAAAACATGCAGCCAACGCCATTTTATTTAGTTTTTCTTGCCCCAGATTTCAAGCGCCCCCCAAATGGGGAGCAAAAAAAAAAAAAAATATATATATATATATATATATATATATATATATATCTATACAAACATATGTATATAAATAAACAGCAAAATATAAGTAAATGCACTTTTAGCAACATAAACTTTACCTTCATCTAAAAGCAAATACACCACAAAGGCTTTAGAATATAGTGAAGGAAAGAGAATTTCTAGAAAAAAGGGGGATGGTGGGAGGGTAACCCGGACTGCAACAGTGAATACACTCGAACATCTACATTTATGGTAAGTGTACACAACTGTACTATGTTCTTCATGTTTCACTGTTGCAGTCATTACATTTGGGTAGAATCCCAAAGCTATGGATGTGAGGATGGAGCTAAATAGCATTAGGAGCAGCTAGAAGGCCCTGCAGAACTGCAGTGGCAAAGCCTGCCCTAGACTTAGAGAAGAGAGGCAAATGATAATGCTTTGTAAAAGTGCGAACAGAGCTCCAGGTAGCAGCTTCTATAATGTCTTTGGTTGGAACTCCTCTGAGGAAAGCTGCTGAGGTAGAGGCAGCCCTGGTGGAATGTGACCTAATTCCCTTGGGCACTGGTTTACCATGATGCAAGTAACAGAATCGAATGCAGTGGCTTATCCACTTAGAAATAGTCTGCTTTGATATAGCCTTCCCCTCTGATCCTGCAGCAAATGCTATCAGTAGTTGCTCAGACTTTCTTAGAGATATGGTTCTGTTTAAGTAGAATCTTAGTTGTCTGTGTATGTCCAATAAATGCAGAATCCGCTCCCCCTTGTTCTGCGGATTTGGGTAAAATGTTGGCAGTTGAATAGTTTGGTTAAGAGCCACACTGGATACCACCTTAGGCATAAAGGAAGGATTGATCCAGAGGGACACCCTGTCTGGGTAAAAGGTAATAAAAGGCTCCACAGCCATGAGGGCCTGTAGTTCTGAAACCCTTCTTGTTGAAGTAATTGCCAAAAGGAAAGCTGTTTTTCAAGATAAAAACTTTACATCTGCAGTAGCTGCTGGTTCAAAAGGAGTCAGGGTGAGTTTTTCCAGCACAAAATTGAGGTTCCATGCAGGAGTTGGTGATCTTCTGGGAGGCCTTAAATTTTTGGCCCCTCTAAGATACTGTTTTAGCACAGGATGAGAAAAGATGGGAGGCTCCATGTTGTAATGAGCCGAGATGGCAGAGGCATGGATTTTTATTGAAGAAAAAGATAGGCCCTTGTCAAGCATCTCAGTCAAGTATTGTAAAATCTGAGGAATATTTGGTTTTGCTGTGTCCGTCCCTTGTGCTTCTTTCCAAGCACAGAATCTCTTCCATTTATCAGCATAAGATTTTCTAGTACTAGGCCTTCTGGCTTCCAAAATGATATCCATCACAGATTTACTGACTGGTGTTGTTTGAATAATTACATGATCAGCCATGTTGCCAGGTTCAGAGTTTGGAGCTGAGTGTGCAGAATTTAATTGCTCTGCTGGGACAGTAGATGAGGTATTTGAGGCAAGTACCAAGGAGGGAGTTGAGACATATTCCTTAGAATTTGGTACCAGTGCTGGCGAGGTAAGTCCGGGGCAATTAGGATCATTTTTAGTTTTTCCTGTCTGACCTTTAGTAAGACCTTGGGGAGAAGAGGCAGAGGAGGAAAGGCGTAGATTGATAGGTTTTTCCAGCTGAAGGATAGGGCATCCACTTTCCATGCTCGTCTGTGATAAGTCCTTGTGCAGAATTTGTCCAGTTGATAATTTTGAGGAGAGGCAAATAGATCTATGTCTGGGCTCCCCCATTTCTGTGTTACCATGCTGAAGGCATGTGGATCCAGTTTCCACTCATGAGGGTCCATAAGATTTCTGCTTAGGTCGTCTGCCAGAGTATTTTGTTTTCCTGTTAGAAATTGTGCTTGAAGATGTACTTGGTAAGTCAAGGATGTGTCCCACAATGCCATGGCTAGTCTGCAAAGGGGATAGCAATGTGTACCCCCCTGCTTGTTTATGTACCACATAACCCTGGTGTTGTCCGTCTTTATCAGTAGTTGTCCTGGATGGAGTAAGTCCTTGAAGGCTGTCAGGGCATTCTGAACAGGTAGCACCTCTTTCTGGTTGATATGCAGATGCATTTGCTTTGGGGTCCATATGCCCTGAATGCATCTCCCCGCCAGGTGGGCCCCCCAAGCATAGTCTGATGCATCTGTAGTTAGGGTTTGGGTGGCAGGGGGTAGAGTGAAAGACTGTCCCTTGTTTTGGTGACATGTCTCTGCCCACCAAAGAAATTCCTGTTGTAAGCAGGGAATGAAAGGAATCATTGTTTCCAGACTGTGACAATGCTGACTCCATAAACTTTTTAGATACCAGTGAAGTTTCCTCATATGCAGTCTTGCATATGGAATTAGTAGAATGCAGGATGCCATGAACCCCAAAGCCTGCAGAATTTGTCTTGAATATAACTGGGTTTTTGTTGCCATCTGTTTAAAGTATATAGTCAGTTACCTTTGTTTGTCTGGTGTAAGGTAAGCCATCTGGGCAGTTGTATTCAAGCTTGCACCCAGGAATGTAATTTTTTGAGAGGGTACCAGTTGTGATTTTTTTTTTCATTTATTGTGTACCCTAGGCATGTTAGAAGCCTTTTTACAAACGCCAGATATTGAAGAAGAATGTCCTTGTTTTCTGCTTGAATGAGACAGTCGTCCAAGTAAGGATAGATTTGTATGCTTTGTCTGCAAAATGCAATTATTGGTGCCAGGCACTTTGTAAAGACCCTGGGCACAGTAGATAAGCCAAAGGGCAGTGCAGAGAATTGGTAATGCATAAAACCTGCCTTGAAGCGGAGGTATCTTCTGCACAATTCCCTTATTGGGATATGTAGGTATGCCTCTTAAGTCTAGAGTCACTAACCAAGCGTTCTTGCCCAGCATAGGCAGTAGTTGTAAAGTCAGCATTTTGAATTTTGGAATGTCCAGGTACGTGTTCAAAATCGATAAGTCCAGTATTGGATGCCATGCATCGTCTTTTTTCTGGGTACCACGAAGAGTCTTGAATAAAAACCAAAGAGAGTTTCATGCTGTAAAGGTGCATCCAACAATTTAGCTTTAACATGATCAGGCAGATTTTCCTCCTTGAGCCAGATATGCCTTCTAATCACAGATCCAGTAACTGCAGCCCTGCAAGAGGCCTCCAAGGAATCAAAACCACTTTGCAAAGTATGCTTTCCAACCTGTTCTGCTGCATGCAATAAATTCCTGTAATTCTTTATTTTCCACACAATCAGAAATCAACATAATTTTCTGTTTCAATAAGCCCATAACATGCTTTTTACATTTAAGCATATGAAACTGGAAGTTTAAGGCCCTAATTGCCAAGGTTACAGACGTATAAACCTTCTTTCCCCATCTATCCAGCGCCCTGGAATCTCTATCCGAGGGGGTAGGATTTTTGGCTGTAGAGGCCTTTACACCTTTGGGACCCTGTGAGATAGTTTCAGGATCAGCAACAAGATTTTTGAATAAAAATTTGTGGGAGTCGGGAACCCTGTAATATCTGTCTGGCTTACTAGGAGCCGGAGGTAGGGAATCAGGAGCCATGCTCGATTCCGAAAACACATCATCAACTATGTCTAATACAAGAGGTATAGCCACAGGCCTATGCGGAGGAAGAAGGAGGAAATCCCTAAACCTCTTTTTTGATTCAGAGAAATCCAGACTTTCCCAATGAAAATGTTCCTTAACCTATGCAAAAGAATAATCCTCAAGAGGAGATGCAGATGGGGTGGATTCTTCTGCATCTGAATCCTCAAAGGGTGGTATAGAAAATTCCTGATCAGAAGAGGAATCAGAGGAAATAGAAACCTGATCTGAAGATTCATAATCAGTGTCTTGCCAAGGCCTCTTAGCAGGAGGGGGTTGGGAACCCCTGATCAAGGTAATTAAGTCCTCAGCCATTTTGATCATCTGTTTTTTAGGCATAGGGGCCTTAGCACGTGGCTCATGCGTCATTTTTTTAGACTTAGAAGTTGTTTTTGTTTTTGAAGCTGGCGGCAGTTTTATATAGAAATGTTGAGGCCTGAAAACACCCTCAGAAGCTGGTGCCTGCTCAGCGGCTCAGGACCCATCCATGGGAGAGACATCCGTGGGTTCAATACTCTGAGAATGTCACGGCATACTGGACTCTGCATGGGTCTCGGTAGAGGCCTGCAACTCTAAAGTAGCGGGTATTAGGGGCAACCGGCGAACCAGCAACTGGCTTAGGAGAAGCTTCGTCGTCGGTTTTGGACCTCGACGGTCTGTCTCTGTCTTTTCCTTGGTGTTTTTTGTGAACTCCGGTAGTTGGATTGCTATCCGATGACATTTCTGGATAATTAAATCTGGATCCAAAATATTTTGAAGCAAAAATATACTGATGCTTAATAGTGCGTTGGTTAAATCTAGCACTAAACCCATGTTATGATCTGGGCCTAGGCAAGGAATACAGTACAAATGAAAATCCTTATGATGTATTTGCTTCCTACAAGTAATGCAATTATTAACTTTTACTGACATCGGTAAGGAGCAAGAAAAAGTTTCCCCACCGGCACTTGCGAACTGCTTCTGCTTTGGGCACCGTGCAGCAAGAAAGACTAAATAAAATGGCGTCAGCTGCATGTTTTATACCCCTGACGACCTGACGTCATGGAAGAGGAGACAGCAACCGACACAGGACCCAAGACTTTGATATTCAGGCCGACTGAGGGCAACCTGCCAGCAGATTACCCAAATGTAATGACTGCAACAGTGAAACATGAAGAACATAGGGTATGTTACAGAAGCTGGATTTTCTTCCTACTGATCTACTATAGCACACACATGACTTTCCTGCTTGATAAAAAGAGGGCCATCCCTGGTAATGAACAAGATATAAACCTAGCTAGTGACCATTTCTTGAGTGTCCATCTTCAAGGGAACCTACCACAAAAAAAAAAAAAACACAGGAAGACCAGGACTTAGAGATCGCATCCAGCTTGTAGTGCCTTGTGAATGGGCTAAAAGAAAATCATGTTGAATATGCTCGTATATCATCTAAAGCTGCAATATGGGAAAAGGCAGTTGATGCAGCTACAGCTCTAACAGAATAAACAATGACTTTCCATGCTTTAAATGACAAAGCCCAATGCAACATTTTAAATGCAGAGAAAGAGCAATCTTACAGACTTTTTGACCGAGTCTGGATTTTGCAAAGGAAATAATTAACTGCTAACCTCTGATTCTGAAAAATACTTGGTCCTAGAGTATACTTGGGAGCAATACATATATCCTCCCACCGTTTCTTGGTTCATAGGTTGGTACTAGGCTATCGGCCCTAAGGCCAATGCAAGCCTAGCCATAACAATTCCCTGGAAATTTTTTCCCACAATATTTACTTCTCTGGGCCCCTGTCTAGCAGGGCGACTGACATGATCCCCGGGGTGAATTTCCTATCTTCCATCCAATCATCAAGGTTCCTTTTGAAGAGGGCCAATGAGGTGCTCTGCTTGACAGGTATGGGCAGTCTATTCCAGAGTATGAGGAGTCTCTGGGTCAGGAACCTATACCTCCAGCATGTTTTGTTCATTGTGATGATAAGGTTTAGATCCCTGGAGCGTGTGGCTCTGAGGGATTGGGATTTCTTTAAGTGGAACATGTCCAACAGCTCAGGGTTTGACATGGCCTTGTATGTTAAGCAGAGATCGCCTCTGAGTAGACGATATGCCACAGAGTATAGCTGGAGTTTTTTT